>NC_058050.1:5923153-6223153 GCF_020085105.1 Siniperca chuatsi | reverse complement strand
TACCGTACAGACATGAGAGAGGTATCAATCATCTAATCTAACTCTTGGCAGGAAAGTGAATAAGCGGGTTTCCCAAATGTCAAACTATTCCTTTAAATTAGCAACATGTTAGCGGAAGTTTCCTGTTTGATTTATGCAAAATGAAATTACATATCAAAGTATATTCATTACTTGAGCAATGAAAAAGCAGTAATCTTTCTTTTCTTAATTTCTTGTACTATACTGTTGCTTATCTACAGTGCTGTATAACAAGATATGAGTACAATTAAAGACATCTTCTTCTTGATGTGGCCCAAAGATCTACAAATCATCAGGAGGTTTAAATATCTTCTCTCATCACTATAAAACATGATAAATGCAAAGGCATATTCCAAAGTTAACAGTACAAATATCAGAGAAACACTAGCAAAGAGGGACATTTAGTAACGAGTAGTGAGCTATAATGATGTAGAATAGAGGTGATACTATGAGAGCAACCTGGATTTGCAACGTGTAGGGATTTTTTTTTTCTTTTTGTTTTGTTTGTACTTTAAACACTGCCACATATTACATACACAGTATTCCTGTGGCAACTGCAAAACAGTCATTGCGTCTCGTGTTTACCCTCTTCATGTCAGTACAAACTCACGTTTTCCCACTCCACAAGATACTGCACCTTCCCGTCTGGTGTGACGCGTCTCGCCAAGATCCTCACTGCCTCCCCTCCTCCCCAGCTCCTGGCCACTGTCCCGTCCCCCGCCGACTACCACCCCCCCTCCTCCACCGCCACCTCCTCCCCCTCCGCCTCCTCCACCTACGCCACCTCCTCCGCCCATGCCGACCTGGTAAGGGGGCAGATCACGTAGGATGAGGGGCTCCAGCTGCTTCTGCCCCGGCTGGTGTTGGTGGTTGTGTTGGTGGTTGTGTTGGTGGTTGTGTTGGTGGTTATGTTGGTGGCTGTGATGGTGCTGGTGGAGGTGGTGGTGGTGATTGCTGCCATTGGAGTTGAGGGGGTATGGGAAGCAAGGTGGTGGTACTCTGCAGGTGTCCTCCACGCTAGGAAAACAGACAAACACAGGAGTCAGGTACAGCGACTGATTCAAATAAAGTAGGTTATATTCATGAATAAACATATTGCCACAAACGACTTAAATCTTTCTAATCGATATCTTATATAAACAATGGATCAAATGAGTATGTGTAAGGTGAAATGAGTTCCTTGTAGAATTATCACCCAACTCTGCAGTGCCTCTCAGATCTACAGAGCATTTTAGCATCTTTTGGGTCATTGATTTCCTGCAGTTTTCAGTGAAAAGCTCTAAAAACCCTCTGCACTACCTGCCCAGCACCAAACAGCAGATGGAGAAAATTAGCGCCACCTGGTGAACCTAGAGGAGCATTTGGCAGCTAAAGAGCCAGAATATTTCCCTCAAGAGTAGGACTAAGACAGAGCTTTGTCTGCGTTTGTCCGGTGGCCAGAAACGTGACTGCAAATGAATATCAGCTTTATTATGTGATAATATGTCAATGTTGTGTTTACACTGCCCCCAAGTGGCCAACAATTTAATTAACGTAGGTTTAAACTGAAGTAACTCAATACAAATTATAAGAACTTCTCCAAAGGTGAGTTATATTCCTGAATACCAATTACCAGCATTTGACAGTTGATCAGCATTTCAACATACGAATTCTGAAAAATATCACAAGAAAACTCAAAAAGTCCAAAGAGGCCAAACTCTGTGTCAAAACAAACAGTTTTAAACACTTCTGATAACATTTTGATTACATACAGTGATCTCAAGGAAGTCATCAACAAGGACATACAGTATACAGTACTGTATGTAATGATATGTGATTTAGTTCTCACAAATCTTCTGCTTTATACTCAAATGTGTTTCATGCTGCTCCAAAAAAAGACCATTTTTACAACCAAGGATATTTTAGCTAATGTGGAAGAAAGCATAAAAACGGAAGTAAATGAGCTGTTTATCTGCCGAAATGTCCTCAGTTCTTATTCTGTGTATGGTGAAAAGGATCCTCAAGAGCTAAAGCTCAAAGGCAGCAACTGAAGAGTCAGCTGGTGCCATAAGCATCTGATAAGTTTGTGCATAATGTGCATGGTAGCCTGTTAACTTGATTCTGTAATAGTAATAATAATATACAAGCAGGGGAACTCACTGGAGCTACTCAGCTGCCAACAGTAAAATATTGTGGTTGAACAGAACAGCTTTCACATGTGGCTCTGGATGGGCGATTGTACCCTACATGTGACTATATAAATGTCCAGCAGGGGTTACTTTAAAAGAGGATGATATATGAGTAAAACCTGTTGTAGTGATGGAGACTCCTGGAGAGTGCAGTATTTCCATTGTACGTGGTGTGGTACAGGGCATACATCCGCTTGGGAGGAGAGCTGTGGACAGGACGCACAGAGGCTGAAGACAACGATTGCTTTACAACTTTAATCTAAAATAAAATAATATTTTCATCCAGCTGTGTTTCACAACAGCAAAAAAGACTATCGTTTAAAGGTTCAGTTTATCCAAAAAATTAAAAAAAACAACAACATATTTTCCAACTTACCCCTTGTGGTACCTAGCCATGCAGATAGTTTTGTTTTTTACTTAATTTTCCAGATATCTTTCGCTAAGACTTCTGCAGTCACCCCAATACTATGTAGGCAAAAAGAGTTTTGTTTGTTTTGGTCACATGATAGAAAAATAATGATTGATTGATTTTATCAAGTCTCTGCTGTCAAAAGTTTTCCTTGGAAATATTTTCTACAAGGGAATTAATCGCACCTCTGTTGTACTGGCGTGGCAGCAGAAGTCTCGGAGGCGGATATCTCAAAACCTCAGCACTTATAACAAGTCTATCTGCATCATGTTACTTCATAGCTGCGGCAAGGGTGCTGAGGGTGCTGCAGCATCGTCGCCTCCAGGTGGCTGAGGTAAACTATATTTGTGTTGTTGCAAGATTTATTTTCTGTCGCATTACACTATTAACTATCATTATAATCAGAAGGCTCACGCGCTCTCCTGATAGTTTCCTATAATATTTTATATAGTGTCTCAGTGTTTAAGGCAGTTTTCAACCAACAGTTAATCACTTGGTAGAGAGCACAGCGCCCCCTACTCAACACCTGTTCCTGTAGCTATGTGTTACTTGTAATATGGGTGACGTGACCCTTTAACTCTTCTCGCACCATTATCAATAATGTATCAATACAGAAACTAAAATGGTACAACACCCCTTACCTCAAACTAAGCTCCTCCTCTGACTTCCTGGAGTTGTAAAGGCTGGCCCCTCCCATGTAGCCATGGCAACATGGCAGTACGGGGTTGGCGGCAACTGGGGGTGGACAAGCCTGGGCACAGGACACACACAGATCAGCTTTTGTCTGGATGTCAACATCATCACAAGCGTCACTCAAGCTCTGATACATTTGTGCTCAGACATGCATAAAGTTAATTCTGCATATGAAATATTCAGTTTTGTGTTCAATATGTCTATGTCTAGACAAAGGTTTGCATACTAAAAACATAAAAAAAACTGAGTTGATATACATTTTGTAGATTTTTTGCATTCTTAAAAATCACGTAAGACCTTGAATTCCATGTTCCTGCATTGCCTGAGGGCAGATATGTCTATAAATCCACACTACTAGCATTACTGGATGTCGACGAGTCAAGTCATCAAGGCTCATCCGACACAGCCCGCTTAAATGTATCACCTCCATAGCACATTTCATGGAGCTGGCTGGTTATTGAGGCAGCTCTCCTGACACACCGACTCACGACCCATGAAAAGTAAAAACATCAGAGCATCATCAGAGGAATCAATCACTGGAAACGTCATCTGGGCAGACGCCACCTAAAGGTTTTTGCATTTCTCATCGTTGGACTGTGACATATGGCACCACACTTGGCCCATTATCATTTCCTTCTCTAGCGTTACTATGAGGATGGGAGATTATTATTCAGTGGCCTTAGTCGACGTCTGTGCCTTTAAATGGATGTGCTCTGTCAATGCTGCACTGTCAAGGTGCCAGCGCCACCTGGCCAAACTGTAATCGACTGCAAAGTGCACTTGGAAGTGATCCCAGGCTATGCATATCAGCATTCCTTCCCATCTCAGTTTCCCCACTACAACAAACCTGCTCCTCCAAGACGGACGGAGATTAGCATCAATCAGAGGGGCACAATGGGGCCTGGATGTGCCAGAGTGAAAGCGAGTGCTCTGTGGAGCGTATTGTTCCAGGATTACTGTATGTGCACATACACAGATCCGAGTGTTGTGTAGGAGGACACAGTACAATGAGCATTCTCAGTTAAGAATGCTGTGTAAAAATAGTAACTGCCACATATGATGTTGCCTGTTTCAGTGTGATCCGCTGGGAATTGGGTTTGATGATCATGATAAATGCGGTGCTGAACTGCAGATGTTCATGAAATACATGAGCAGGTTTTTGTGCAGCCAAGTTTGCATTTGAATTATGCATTTTAACTGAGCCGAACACACGGCACTTCATCTCTCGCACGCTACTTTTACTCTAACCATAGACTCTAAAGCACCACCAGGCATTAAACATACAGCGAAAAAGGAGAAGAAAAATACTGAGGCACTGAGCTGCACTGGGTGTTAAAAGACACGCAGACTGATCTAGACTGTGAAATGAACCTTCATCACAGTGTCTGACTGACAGGTTATTTGGATCGCAGAGAGCTGTTTACCTGGCTGCATAAAAAGAGAAAAAAAGGAAAAAAATAATCGGAGAGGTTTTGTGGCCCAGACCTCCTTCCTCGCCCTGAAATGGAGACAGAGGCACTGACCTGTGTCTCCATGATGCGACGCTTTGATTTACGTGACTCTGGCCCCCCCACTCTCCTCTGGCAGGGTAGTGACAACGGGCTGAAGTGAACAAAAACACACATAAATTAATGTACAAGCGTAAGCACACGCATTCCCAATGTGCAATGTTTAGTTTATTAGTGTCCCCGTAAAAGCCTACTGAGAGGTGTAAAATCCAAGAAGATGAGAGCAGTGAGATGATATACTGTATGATTTTGATGTATTACATTAGCAACAAACTTTACATATATATGAGCCAAAACATCATCAGCAGAGGGGTTGAAAAATATGAAAAGAAAAACCATAAAACCCTCTTCCTCGATGCCTTCTCCTCCCCAAATTTCCCACATTCCCTATCTCCTTCTTCTGCTTGAAACTGAACTTCTCTCCTGCAGCTTGTCTCCTGACTTCTTTATGAAAATGAGACTGCAGGTCTTAAACCCCCAAAGTGGCCCCTAGAGGCTGAAATGTCCATTACAACGCACAATTGAAAAATGCTGAATGGAATGAACAACATACCCTTCATTTTGCTATAATTAGAGCCATACAGGTAGTTTAAATTAATTAAAATGTATACTCTTGTGTTGACAAGAGTTGACATCTTGGCCTGAGAGTGACGCAAAAGATAAGGTGGTGTCTGACATGGAAAGGGTTTACCTTCTGGAGAGCATTAATGTTCTCAGTAAATTTTGTTGCAATCTGCCATTTAGCCTTGTGTGGCAATTCAATGAAAACCTGTTTGCAGTGTTTTGCATACAAAGATGATCATTTGACCTGGGGTGGCACTAGAGGAAAGCTCATGGAGTGTCCAAAATAGAAAAGGTTCGGCCTCTACGGGCTGTGAATATCCACAGCTAATTTAAAGAAAGTCCTGCCATTAGTTTCGTAACTCAATTTAGACTGGGTTATAGAAGACAATGTTGGTGGTGTCGCTAGACTTGTGTCAGAGGGTCATTTACATCATTGGAAATGATCTTCTGAGGATTGTGAATATCCACACCACATGTTATGTCCTGTGCAGTGTGTTTCTGTGTACTTGCCCTTTAATTGTTTCAGGAAGCTAAGACCAGTCACCTGCTCCTGTCAATCAGTGGCAAACCTTTAGGATAAATTATTTCTTAAATGACTTTTCCTTCTCCACCTCCTCTCTCTGGATGTGAGGGACACCACTTTGTTTATATTTTGTTTCTTTTTATTTAATATCTGTAATAAACTTAAATTTGGTTTATCCAACTATAGTTTCCTTCTTTATGTTACTTCCTCCTGAGCCAATGTTGAAAATTTCATAGCAATCTGTCCTGGACTTACCGAGATATCTTTTTCTGTGTAATATTGACAAACCGACGACCATCATCACCATCTTTAGCCCCAGCTGCTTTTCTGCCTTAATTACTTTAATTACCACATTGTGAACAATCTATGTGGCAGGAATATAGGTTTTGAGTCAGCACTGTGACTTTGACTCTTGTTTTCTTTACTGCTGGTTGCCATTTAAATTATGAAGTATAAATTTAGACAGCAGATATCTCTGGAAAGGGATAATATTTGTTGCCTCTGATGTGACTGTATGAACACATTTCATTACACATCACACATCACATTTCTGTCAGAAATAGGAGTGAAGCCTAAAGTGATTTCAGCCAATAAGATCAGTGTCTCTTGCTGGCTACTGGAAACTTGCAGCTTGTAGATATTTAGATGAGCAAAGGAAGGATGAATTACTGAAGATACGTATATTTTTTTCCATATAAGTAAACTTTATACTTGTGTTTCAGAGACTCAAATATGATTTTTGTAAAAAAAAAAAAAAAAAAAGAACCACCAATCCCATTCACATTTCCCTTTAAGACTGCTCCACTGCAAATTATTCAATTGTAATTCAGTCCGAATAAGCACCAGCTATATGCTAAAACTTATTTAAAATGAAAAGCGTGTCTATGAAATCTGCAAACTACAGGACACATGCACAGACACACTTACGGATGTACAAACGTAAGCACACAGGGGGGCTTTATACTCTTTTAGGAGAATATTAAGACACGGATACTTTTGCTGGCATATGAAAATTGCAGTCCTTTGATTCCTAAAGTTAATTGTTCATGCATAATGACTATATGCCCTGTGGGAATCCTAGAGCTCTTATTGAGATAAGAGCTGAAAAGAGAGACGTTGTCCTTACTCTGACCTTCTCCGGTGCGTGATATTGATAGGTGGGTCGGTGATGAGGGGCGACGAATCAGATGTCAGCGGAGGTGGGGCTCGGACCTGTAGCCCAAAAAGACACTTCTTCTTCTTGATCTCCTTTCCGGAGACAAACCTAGGGCAACATCAAAGAAACAGCTTGTACAGTCTGGTGTTGGTTCTTAAAATGTATCATCACCTTATGTGTGTATGTGTTTTTTCATTACTCCGCTTTGATGCTAATAATGAATTTAACATTATGTAACGAAATGTACTTAATCTCCTGATGAAAAAGTAGACTCAGGAACATTTCAAAGGTATTGCTGTGTAATGAAGTATACGTTATTAGAGCAGACTTTGCCTGTAGAAATTTGCAGTTTTGTGACTGCTAGGTTTTGTTTTTGTTTTTGCAAAATTCTATGAAAAAACACTTAAAGCAATTAGACCTCTAGACTGGTTATTGTGATTAAAAAATGACTTGTGTCCTTTTCTAACAAGACAAAATAAGCACCAAAAGGTGATACATTTCATCAGGTCTAATTGGCAGTTACATTTTGCTCCCTCTTTATTCAAAGTCACACATTTCACCTCGCTTATTTCAGCCTGGATGTCCAACCTTACAAACTACGGAGCACTAAGAAGACTCCTCTATTCATAGAGAGCTACTCATCAATCCAGTCATGTGTGGTCGGTGTTTATTCTTCTCATCATATGCGATGACTTACCTGTCTTTGTGGGAGTTCAGAGCGTTGAGGAGATTGTGACAGCGGTCTTGCCTTGGCGTGTCAGAGAGCTAGAGGACAGACAGGAATTAAAAATCAAAGCTGTGTTTACACAGTGGACGGCCATCAGACAGAAAACCTTTAATGCATACAATCCTATTCTTTTACAGTCGCTGACAGCAATAGTGTTAATATGGAAAATTACTTGTTGAAGCTACATGGCAGAAAAACCCTGCTGTCATGTGATGACAGGACAAAAAATACATTTCAAAATGTCTTTTAAAAACAGCTTAAAGGAGAACCCATAACCTCAGATAGATGTTCAGGAAATGCTCAAAAAATTCCCCCTGGTGTCTCTCTCAGTCACCTCTACTTTTATCTTCCTGTTTATTCTCTGTGGAGCAACTTCAGACAACTTTGAGCCTCAGCACTCTAGTTTGAGGATTTGTCAAAACTCATTCATATTTACAAATGCTGGTCCTAGATCAGTGATCCCCAAACGCTTGTCACCCCGGGGGTACTTCTGTATATATATATATATTTACAGTGGTGTGCAAAAGTGTTTGCCCCCTTCCTGATTTCTTATTTTTTTGTCATGTTTTGGCATGTTTGTCACACTTAAATGTTTAAGATCATCAAACTAATTTAAATATTAGTCAAAGATAACACAAGTAAACACAAAATGCAGAATTTTAAATGTGTGTGTATATATATATATATATATATATATATGTATATAGACTTTATAATCGCTTCAAAGATAGGGAGTCACCACTTTTTTTTGTCTCTCTTTACCATGCCGGTTAATCTGAATGAATTATACTTTGGTGTTCATGGTTTCCGTAAAATTAACTGAACAATTGAATTGTGGAGAATCTAACCAATCTAATGATGTGTAGCATTGCCATATTACAAAGGTGACAAAAGTTTAAACATTTATATTTGTATGCGCAATCTAACAATCTTAGAACTAGCTAGTATTGGACAAACAGTTGAAACTGCTAAATGTAATGGGTAAATGGCTGAAAAAGTTAGCTAAAAGTAATGGATAAATAGTTTAATTGTCCAGTAGTACAAATGCAAACCAAACCAACCTAATCAATTGTATGAAAAAATATAGTATATTCACTTTTACATAGCCTAACCCTAAGTAATAGTGCTAAACTAAATGCACTTTAAAATCAACTGAAATTAACATATTTGGAACATGACGGATGATGAGGGGTCCTTGAGCTCATCTGGTAGAGCTGTGGGGATACGTCAGCCAAAAAAGGTTGTGAACCACTGTCCCAGATCATAAAAAAAAACAATATCATATGTAATTCTTTAACTTAGTGGTGTTCCCCTTTAAGCTTACATAGAGGTCAAGCTTTTTTTAACTTAAATTTTACTTTAATGGTGGTTAATAGGCTTAAATCTCAAATGCAAAAAGGCTGGCAGCATTTCACATCATTTCATCATGGTGCTTAAACGAGGAAATATCAATACCGCGCCTAGCAGCAACGACTCCCAATTCTCATTGGTGAAGGACAGGATTTCATGGTCAAAATCAAAGTATTTCCTCTTGCAGCACAGTGAGAGATGGTAGAGCACTAAATGAGCCAAATCCACCCTGCATTTTAAATAACAAAATAGTGAGAATTAGACAATAAAAAAGGTAAAATACAAAAAAGACAAAAAATAAAACTGGAAAACAATTTTCAGATTTCTTTTACATATTTCAGAATATTTTACAACATTTGTGAGCCTAGGTTGATATACCACATTTTTATTACACACAGCAATATCAGTCTATGCTGTGTTGTTGTGTGAAGTAGCACTGACTAACAAAATTAAGTTTTCTCTCAAAATAGACATGGAATGTACTGAAAAAATTACTTGTTCTTTAAAATGTGATTGAAGAAGAAAAACAAGAAATTAGTTTTAATTAACTCCTGATGTCTTTTCTATTACTTTCAAATAACCACTGTGTAAAATTGTAGTGATTTTTTTTGCTGCAAACATGCCAGTAAAACTTTTACTGTTAACATCACCAGGTCATGGGTAGTCTTTGGATGGTCTCTGGTCCCTTTGTACATACTGAGCACTGGAACTGATAAAACCTAAAAAGACACATGGGAAAAAAGTCAGACAGGCATCATGTGACTCCGTGAAATACCATTTATCCTAAAAAAGCGTATGTTTCTCCTCCTTGATGACTTTGTTTGTCATTGAGTTTCAAAAAACAGTTGTTATCCTAAATTTGGTCTTTTCTATGTGAAATATTAGTCCTTTGTTTTTATCCTCACATACAATCTGTACATCGCTGTCTTCATTTAAAGCATATTAACTCTGTGAAAACTTTTTGTCCTCACAGGCTTCTTATCATTTAGTCCAAGCTGATCACATACACTGTGCTTTTTTACCTCTTTACTTTACTTTGCACTCTGTCTTCTCTAAAAAATCAACCTGAACTGAAAATAAACAGACAGGTTTATCTGTTTCACTACAACATTCTGTTCTGGGTGACCCTGAACCTCAGCCCATACCACAAAAATATTGTGTGCATCTGTCCTTCTATATGCAGGTGTTCGCTGAAGGTCATTGAGAAAGATGAAGTGCAGACACAGTACAATGGCAGCACATGCTTACTATTCCAACTGTGAACTCAGTCTTCACTCTTCCTCCATCACCTGCTCAGCGGATGTTGTACCAATCCAGCCTCACTCTCCCTGACTGTCAATCTAAATCTAATCCCTCCTTTTTTCCCCCCTCAGACAGGTTCAGCAATAACACAGTGTCAGGGTGGGTGTAGAACCCAGTCGGCTAACACAGATGGTTAATGACAATAATAACTTAATGGATGGATACATTTTATTACACGCACGAGATGCAAACTGCACTGCGATAAGCAGCTTGCATATCCTCCCAACATCATATCTGAACTACTATTAGAGAGGTGATATGTCTGCTCTGCTGTCTGTCGCTGTCCCTTTGCTCTGAGTATGTGAGGCGCTCTTGTCCTTGTAACACAACCCAGTGAGTACATTAACATGCACACTAATAATTCTTAAGCTAATTAAAATTATTCTCTGACAAGTGAAGCTGTCGTGTATACGTCTTCATCTGATTACCTAAATCAGACTGAAATCTACGGTTGAGACGGTTAATCAATTAGTCAATTGACAGACAATCTTGATAATTGATTAATTGAGTTTGTTATTCATCACATTCACTGGTTGCAGATCCTTAAATATGCTGCTTTTCTCTGTTTTATATGATTGTAAACTGAATATTTTGAATGTTGGTTGGAAAAAACAAGCAATCTGAAGACGTTACCTCTGACTCCGAGAAATTCAGTTTTTTCACTCTTTTTTGACATTTTATAGATTAAACGACGAATCAATTAATCAAATAAATTGTCGACAGATTATTTGAAAATCAAAATAACCTTTAGTTGCAGCCCTAGTGAGTTTGCAATCAGAGTACATGTAAGTCAGTTAGCACAGGTAGGTTTCTGCTCCGTCTAAACCTGAATTTTGTACCTAACAAAGAAAACACATGTGGTGAGGGGTAGACCAATAAAAAAAGACTGATCAATGCAAACCAGGTCAACAGAGACGTTACATGTCTCGCATGAAAACACAATCCAAATATTAGATCCTGACTGATATATCAGCATGGTATTATCAGCTAATATTGACCTACCACAAATATATCGGTATCGATGTATATGTTGACAGATATGCAAATGTGAAAGTGCAGTAAAAACAGCTTTACAGGCTACTTTATTTTTCATTTGTTTATCTTAATTTCTTTATTTCAAGTTTAAAATGTGCTTATTTAAAGGGATTATTTATAATGATTGAATGTTCAAACCTTACTGGCATTTTATGTTTATTAATTTAGTTTACTCTACTGTCTAGACTGAACTATCCTTGTTACAATTCTTAAATGACCAAATGTGAGAGATCAGTGCCAAAAATGTTATGTTATTTATGTTAAGTGTAAAATAGCTGATATGAGCCAATATATCATTATCAGAATGTATTTATTTTCACTCTCAAATATGGATATCTGCTTCAAAAATCCCATGTCCGTCTAGCTATACCAAATATTGCCTTAAAATTTGTGTGCATATGAACATACTCGGAACTGATTATAGAGACAAAATTATAATTCTGAATATAAAGAATCCAGAGCTTTTTACAGTAATGCTCAGTAACGCACCTGTCTCCATACAGTAATGGCTTGGCTAGACACTGTGTGCAGGCCTCGTGGAACCACTGACCACAGCTTCCACACTGTAACATCTTCAGGTTCCACCTGCAGTCCAACATGAAAACATCAAGAGACTTTAAACACATGAATGAATGAATGTCTCGAACGTGTCGCCAGACAAGTTTGTTTTTATGTATAATTGAGGGAAGACTGAAGGCTGATGACTGCAGTTGCTACTTCACATTTTCTAAGCTGAAATGTGTCTTGAGATGTAAACTCCCACCGGGTCCTACAACTCATAAAGATATGGCAGTTGTGAGTTTGTTTTACACGGTTTTATGTGCCAAGTGGGTGGAGTTTGCCACATAAGCAAAAGAGTGCAACATAAGCAAAGCAGCAAAGTATGGAAAACACAGCAAATGCATAAAAAAGATTTTTTGATTGACAACTTACCTGACGGTATCTGAACTGATGCAGTAAACATCACTCATACATGATTCCAATAAAGTCAAAACAAACTCAAACTGCTAATACTGTTTGACACGTCTGATATGCTGCATGCAATTTGCAAATAATCCACAAGATGACTTTGAGTTAGATGAGATCACGCTTTCAGAGAAAATGCCTAATGTTAAAGAACATACATGAACTGTACATTCAAACTTTAACTGGCCTCTGCAGTGTCACTCACTCTCCAGGTCCGGCACAGTAGCAGTAACACTGTTGCTGATTGGTCAGATGCTGCGGGTCCCAGTCTAAAGACGACAGCTGGTAGGGGAGCCGGAGTTTCATAAATTGCATGAGCCGGGCGAAGCGTCCCCGTTTGAGGGCCCCGCCTCTCTGAAAACACAATTTTAGGACAGAACTGATTGGTCGGTGACCCCTCAAAACACTGTCATGTCAGAACAGCGAGGGAGACAGATCACATTCGGTGGGGAGAAAGCAATTCGTCTCATTTTATTGTAGGTCAGCTGTGAGAGATAGTGTCCAAAGCAGCGGAAGTCTGGACAATGAGATATGGACATTGAGCAATTGACAATTAACCGGGTGATTTCTCATCTCATATCTACAGAACTGGAGCACATGTGATTGATTGACTTTAAATGTACTTCTCTCAACTTCAGCATCATTTTTCAGCTTCATAACTATTGATTCTTCATGATTTCTCTGACACAATGTAGAACATCTAATATTGAAGTCAATACTGAGGGAATTTTTTTGTCTCGCTTTTGCCTCGAATAAACCCATTTTCTGCTGTATAGTGTATAGTAACAGTATAGCGACAGCAACGCCTGATATATTTGACTGGATTTCTCCCATATTACACACTGAATATTTTTTGCCCAGAGTGTGAGACGGAGAGATTAGCAGCCTGACCTTGGTTGAGACTGCAAAGACACATTGCCGACATATCCACGAATCGCTGTCAGCTTCCGGTTCGATGGTTGGCGTGTGGCACTCTGGATGATAACCTGTAATGGGAGGAGGAGGCAAAGCGTTTCATTCGTGTTTACAAGACAGACAGCCGGAGTGACAATAATGGCAGACCAGTTCTATGTTTAGTGCTCTGCTGGTTTGTTTCAGCAGTATGCAAAATATTTTACTATACTGTTTGGATCTAGGGAGCATGGAGTATGTTTGTCTGCTTTTTCCTCAAAACAAACTGTCAGCAACCCTGTTTGTCTGACAGAGACATGACAGTAAAATGTACTTCCCTTTCCTGCGCGTGCATCCTGGTGCTGAGTGTTTGTAAAACTCCTTCCGACTTGCACTTCAGTGTACAGTATTTCATTTCATCATAATACTTTTAAAGTCCCCCTCCACTCAAAAATATGTTTTGCTTATTGCTGCTTCACTTGGATGTTTGAGTTTCTCTGTGCAGAATGATGTATGTGCAGAGTTTGACACTTGAAGGCTGTTGTCACATTCATCTGCTGAAGGAGGTCAGACACAAATTCTTATTCAATGCAGCGTATTTTTATGTCTTAAAATATGTCTGGAGGGGATCTTTAAATTAGCCCAAGAAAAGACATCTTGTGGCATTTAAGTCTATGAATAAAGTTCCATGTCTATGGGTATCTCTTTTTCATTCTAGTCAGGATGCAGGTGCAGCAACTCATATCTGTCATTTACGATACATGGTTTTCTGTGCTGTTTCCTTTAAAGAGCAACAGTTATTTACCATGTTGTGTCAAATCTTCAAGGTCAGTGCAAGAACTGGTGGAGAACCATTGCTTGACAGCGTATGAGCAGGCGTGCTTCCTTACCGTGGCGACATTTAAGACAATTTATGAGGGGTTCTTTAAGAGGCGGAGCATCACAAATACAGCAAACTTCTTCCACTCCAGCAGCGACTGAGGCAAACAGAGAAAGACACAGAGAGGCAGGGGAGGGGAGGAAGTAAATGTGAAAGAGGAAGACAGAGAGAGAACAGTCAACAGCATTAATTTATGTATATTGATTCACATCCTTGCCACCTCATTGATTTCAGTGTCTCCTGCACCCTTTTAGATTTCACTTCATTTGAGAGGTGGATATTCAGCCTGGTCCTAACAAGCGTCCAACTTCCCCCTTCGCTTGATGTAAAGTGGAGTGGGGGCGCCATTTCCCTGAGGAGTCATTAGTCTAATAAATTCATAAATAGACTCTAATATACCAATTACTTTTCAACGTGCCCCGATCAGAGTACTCAGAGCACTCAGCATCATAACCTTGAATGTGACAGTAATTTCATCTCTGCATTTTTTCAACGACAATTCAGAGATCCTGAGACAAAAGGTACAAAAAATGAAAAGTTTTAAGCTCACAAGGGGAAATAATCAGAAAAGTATTCCTTCAAGTCCTCAGGTAAAGTTTCAGAGTGGAAACACCTTTAGTTTGAGTTCAGCTGAGCATTTGCGCATTCAAAAACTCAAACTAGGAGCATTTTTTTAACCCAAGAAATACAAAGTGCTCTCAACAGGAAGCTATTTACTCTTCTAGCTGAGGGGAGAGGTAGAAAAAAAAACTTTTTTCTTACATGAGTGAATGTCCTTTCTCAGTACCCAGAACTCCGAGTTGTCCTCAAATCTCACCAGACAACATTGCTTGACTCCATCTACCTGAGAGGGAGATAGCAGGTGAGCGGAATGATTGACAAAACTAAATGGAAGTCTTTTCAAATCCAAGCGAACACACTCACTGCACACACACTGCACACACACTCAAAAGTCTCTTTCTGTCACACACACATACACACTCCCACAAGCACTTACTCTTTTCACATTGCCGAGGTACAGTAGTCCATCACTCCATCGAGCCAACACATCATCTCCTTCACTTACTCCCCCCATCCTGAGGAGAGAGACAGAGAGGAGAGAGAGAGAGCAGGGCTCATGTGAAATGGAAATCCGATTTATTCGCTGAATACTTTGCTGCCATTGCTGACAGAGGGGTTTATGGCCCCTGCGTTTCGGCTGGCTCTCAGACAGGCGGGCTTCGTGCAAAGGGGTTAAAATCCCCCTCCCACCCCCCACCTCCTCCTTTTAGACCAGAGCATAGCGACAGCCTGTATCCACCACAGTGAAAGATGAGAGTGAGTACACAACCAGAGAGCAAGACAAATGATTACTGCACACATGAAACACACACACACACACACACACACATACAACACTGCATGATGACTGCTGCAATACAGTTTGACTGAATGAGCAAAAAATCACTGTGCAGCTACTTGAAGCATCTGCCAGGCACTTTGCTGTTTTCTTCTTCTTCTCCCAACATCTTAAAAACTTGAACAGATGCATGAAATGACTGTGCAGACATTATCTCTGCACGTTGAGCATTTGTTCCAGTGCATGCACTCAAGTCAAGACAGACGCAGGATACATAACAGTGTACGTAGCCTTTTGTGAATCAAAAAGGAAATCAGGCAAATTGTATAGTAAGCTGGCCGGTGAAGGGTACCTGTCAAGTCGAACTCCTTTCCGTCGGGGTCACAGTGATTCCTGGGCAGGCTGGACATGAAATGCCCTCATCTGCTGTGGATCTCCGCTGCCCAATTACTGCCCGCTCGGATGCGCAGCCTGCGTGCTTGCAAAAAGTGGATGATGTGCATGTATGTCCCTGTCTGTGCCAAGCGGCTATGTGTGTCAGTCAAGCCGTCAGCGAGGGGGGGGAGGAGGGGGGAAAGGCGACTGTCCGTCTCTCAGCCTAGTTTGTCCGTCCTCCGCGATGCCGTTTCGTCATGTCCCCGTCGCTTTTGCCTTCCTATCTCCCCCTCCGCCACCACCTATTGATGCTATTAAGGCGGGTTTGTCTGAGTAGCACCGGAATCAAGCCGCCAGAGACGCCATCATCCCTGCCTCTCGCTCTCGACCGACTTGTTGTGACGCAGACATAAAACACCGAGATAGAGTGGGAGGGAGATACTGATAGAGGGGGATCCAGAGGTGGCGGGGGGGTCCACGGCGAGAGCACCTTCCCGTCTGAGGGATTGACCCTAAATCGTTGTGACAAGGTGGGATTGTGATGCTTGGCAGCGGGAGGGAGGGATGGCGGTGCGCTAAAAGCCAGCGGAAGCAGCGCGCGCAGCTACAGGGGCCAATTAAGCGGCCAATTAATGA
This sequence comes from Siniperca chuatsi, assembly GCF_020085105.1. Taxonomy (NCBI): domain Eukaryota; kingdom Metazoa; phylum Chordata; class Actinopteri; order Centrarchiformes; family Sinipercidae; genus Siniperca; species Siniperca chuatsi. The sequence continues at coordinate 6,206,613 of NC_058050.1, read as the reverse complement.
GTTTAGCCGCCTCATTAATTGGTCTCAAACAAGAGGGACCAGCCAAGAGTAGGAAACCCGTGGAGGAAAGTTTTCAAATTGAGATGGCCGAGCAAGCAGCGCCCAACACTTAAACTTGTCTCTATCAGTATTGATTATTAGCCTGAGCCTTACCAAACTTAACGGACTTTAGGTGATGTGTTTGCTTTCTTCATTAAAGGGGGGGGGGGCTGGACATTATACCAACTCTTCTGAAAAATAAGTCAGCTTCAGAATGACACTATAAAAATATGCAGCAGACTTATAATGAGGCCACTAATGTGCACCACATACAAACTAAGACATTTTTCTCCCTTAAAAATCAAAACAAGTACATCATTTTTCTTTCAACAAATTATACAATTTGCACATTTGGAATAGCCGATCCAGGACTCTTTGCTGAAAATACTGGAAGCCAACTCCAATGTGGACAAATACCACATCTGCAGGACAGATGTGGCATCCAGAGGGTTATCTCCTCTCACAGGACATCCGGGATGTAATTTAATGTGTGAAGGAAAGTAAAAGTATGGCTCTGATTACACCAACTCAAGTCATTGCCCACATCTAAGGTATCTGCCACAAACAATGCTCTTCTCAGTAAGATCCAGTCATAAACCAAAAATGCAAATTGTTGATATGTTTCAAATTACTGAAAATCTATTTCCTGCTTCAAAACAAAGACACACATCAGTCCAAAACTGTTTCACAGAGTCAAAGACAAATTATTCAATTATAACGATGCTTAATTAAGCGTAATGTACAGTAGATTATACTCACAGTTAAGTTGATTTGGGAGAATAACGCGTTTTAGCTACAGGCACATGTATCCAATTCAAGGTGTTGTTTGTTTTTTTCCCATGTTTGTGTCTTTTCTTGTTTATTTATGTCTTACACATTACTCACACCAGTCAAGCGTGTGGTAACACCGCCGTGTGGTTCAAAATGGCCCCTGGCAGATTAATATGTGTTAAAGTGCCAATTTCCAACTGTTACCACTAGGTGGCGAGCAAATACAAGGACTACAACTGCACTGCAATCAGCCTGTCAGTCTGAGGGATGTTCAGGGTCATTAAGTTGAGTCTGAAGTGAAGGCCATTCGTTATATCCTGACAGGTGTTACATGATTGCATAGGATATGATTTGCAAGATAAATCCCTCAACGTTTCTCAAGTCTTTGCCTTTTTTGTCTTGAAATACTGGAGAGTTATACCTCCTCAGGACTCTACAAACTAAAATGAAAGGAGACAGAACATCCCTCTTTGGTTGACAGCTCATGCAGTGTGATGAGAGGTTAGGCATTGCTTGGCTTTATAGGGTCCCAAGCCAAAAAAAGGTTGGAAACCAGATTGAAATCATATAAACCTTGAAATGATGTTATGTGATTTGTGTACATTATATCATGGCTGTGTCATCATGTATTGTGTCTTTGTTTTGTTTCTTGTGTGTCAGTGAGTCAGAAATTCTCACCAATGTATTTCAACTTCCTGTGGATAATACACACAGTCGTCACCATCACACGACACGATGGCTGTGGTAATCAGAGTGGCAAGTTACCGGTTACAGACAACCCCGTTCATCATTGCAACAGTTGAGGTAGGCAACAACAACAACATGACTGGTGTTAGTCAGTCCTTTGGCATGGACGCTCCTCACTGATAAGAGCATCAGCTGATTAATCAAAGATTGTTAGGAGAGGTACGCATGATCAGTGTCATGAGATGTCATGAGACTCAAGGGGCACACACACACACACACTGCCGAATATGCGTTTGGGACATGTCTGTGTGTGGCTTATTTGACGTTAACATCAGTGGTGGATTCAGATCCTTTCCTTCAGTAAAGGTGTATACCACAGTGTAAGAATACTCCATTACAAGTAAAAGTCCTGCATGCAAAAATTTACTTACAAGTAAGTCAAATTACTCCCCTGTGAGTATTATATTAATATCACTGGATTCTTTTTTCTCACTGGTGCATTTACTGTTTAAGTAGCATTTTACTGTTGGAGTTGGTCAAGGTGGAGCTAATTTTAACTTTTTCATATACTGTTGCATTAGTATAAGTTTATTAAAATAAAGTTATAAAGGTAACCTATGGGCTTTTGGATTTAGGGTCATGGTTACGGTCAGGATTAGGTTAGATGAGGTGAAGAGGTTACAGGTTTAAGGACTGTCACTGGCAGCAGAAAAGCGCGCGTGTGTACGTGCGTGCGTGCGTGTGCTTATGTCTCTCTATCGGTTCCTCAAGTCACATTTCTCCGGAGGAGCGGTGCATTGGAGCCTGTCTGCAGTACGGTATCCTCACACTGTGTGTCCTGTGTGTCGCCCGGAGAGACGGAGCTGTTGCCAAAACGCTGAGAGCACAACATACAGGAACTGCGACGCCGGAGAGAGAGAGCGAGAGAGGGGGAGGGAGAGGGAGGGAGGAAGGGAGTTTGCAGCTTGACCAGCTATCAGCTGCTGAAGGCTGGACAGACGAGCGGTGTGGGGACACTGATAGAGGGAAGAGAGAGGGTGGGGGCGGCAGGCGGAGGACGGAGCTCCCTTGTCGTTGTCGTCGGTGACGGTGGTACAGATGGGTGCGACTCTCCTCAGCTGAACCGGCCACCGATCCATTATCACCAGCGGCCATCCAATGCAGCCTGAATCCAGCTGACCACAGTTGGATAGCTCACATCCTGCGAATGACACTTTGCTCTCAGTAAGTTGAATTACAGCTTCATATTTCTCTTCCTCTATTTGGATTAAATGTATCGCCTATTTTTTAATTGCCAGTGATTTCATGTCATTGAGTGACGCACAGTAGGAAGCAAATGTCATCATATGTCAGTCTTGTGTGTTGTAATAGGAGTGTCAGCACGTACAAACTTTTACAGCCCTCATACTGTCAGGCTTTATTTTCTTCATCCAGTCTACCTTGTGACAGAAGCTATCATTAGGACTGAACATAACCGCAGCACCACCCTATGGCTGCATTTATTGAGCAGAAAAGGAGCATTATGGGGTGTGACTTGACTGTAACCTAGTTACAGCTGTAAGCATATGTGTGTGTACACCTCAGTCATATGTGGGCTGTTTGCTTTGGTCAGAGTCAGTGAATAGCAGGCATTCAGACTTCTGCATAGCTATTGGTCAGGGCATAAACTGCTCTGTTTATGACTTGTTTTCCCTGCAGGCCTGCATGTGTCTTTCCTCTGTCATGCAGACTGCAAACTGGTTTCTTAAGCAAGCTTACAACGAGCCAAATTAAATACCTACAGCAATGATAAATGATCGTGTAAGAGAAAGTAAGTATTGCACAAACGCTACAGAGCTGCAGGAGTCCAAGACAAAGGCACAATGGAAAGTTGGGAGTGCCAGCACATTTTTATATCACACTTGAGGCTATTTACCTCCTGCTCTTTCTTATCCAGAGCTGTGAGAGTCGAGACGGGGTCTTTAGGGGATTGATTCTGTAGCTTTTCAGTTACAGCAGCCACCTGACAGCCATTCTGCACATTTTGCTCAAAGTCACAAGCACACATCATTTATCAACATGTTACGCACTACCTGCACAACTGAGTACTCAAACAGTGGTTTCATTATAATGTTTCAGGCTTGCATCATTGTGTAAGAGTTCACATTTCCACATAGCGTTTACGCTGTATCAACCTCTCCATCTTTCTCCCTCCTACACCTCTCTTCCTGAAACAGTGTTTACTAGATGCCTATCTTCATGGCAATCCAAATACCAAAGAGGGGAAAGGGAAATGGAAGGAGAGGTTGCTATGCAAATCCTGACCTGCTGTGGGGCACAATGAATGTGTTAAACAAATTAACCATGAAATGGCCTCCTAGCTACCATTAACTTACTGTTGTGTGTTCCTTTCATTTAAAATGTCTTGAATTTGCACTTAAGGTTTGCTGTACTGTTTTTATTCAATGTTTTTGTTTAATTGCCAAAGTCAAACTGTGCCTGATATACTGTCCAATGTTGATCTTTAGCAGGTTCAGAGTATTCATAGTTAGTCACATAGTTACAAACAGGGACTCATTAAATAGACTGTAGTGTGATCACAAAAAGTTCAGTCTATCCATCTTTTTGCTTAGAAATTTGTCCAACTATACATTTATTTGTGTAGTACCTTTCAACAAGGCAATTCAAAGTTCTTTATATAAGTCACAAAAAGGGCATTACGAAGGGATCTTTTAATGGCCAGAAATTATTATAGCAAGCAAAACCTGTTTCAATGTTCAGACAGGTGTATTGTTTTAAAAAAAATGTGAACATGTCCCTTAAGATATAAAAGAAACACAAGGTGATATAAAAAGACACAAATTGCATTTAAGAAGAGTAAAATGAAAAATAAGCTAGAATTCAATAAAAAGAAGAAAAAAATGATTGTGCAGTGTAAGATATGAATGAATAGTCCCAAGTTAATTTAATAAAAGGCAGTGACAAACAGAAAAGTTTTAAGCCTCAATGTAAAGAAATTTAAAGTTGGAGCAGACCTCAAGATTTCTGGGAGTTTGTTTCAGATATGTGTACATAGAAACCGAGCTTCTCCATGTTTAGTTTGACTCTGAGAACGGAAGCAGACCTGTCCCAAATGACCTGAGAGGTCTGGGCAGTTCATAATGTACAGTAGCAGCAGATCAGAAATGTATTTTGGCCCTAAACCATGCAGTGAGTTATAATCCAATATTAGTATTTTGAAATTCATTCGTTTACACACAGGAAGCCGGTGCTTTCCTGGTCTGAGTGACTGAGGACTCTATGCTAATACACTTTTCTAGAGTGATTTATAAGGATAATAACAGTATAATAAGCTTCAAATGTTACTTTGTATTGTCATGAGCACTAATGAACATGTTATCACTTATTTAATCCCAACAATCTCTCAAGATGTTTGCCTGAATAGCTGCCTAAGAGACCACAAAACACTTCTGTTCTTATGTTCCTGTCTGTGGCAGCTGGCACCATGCTGCCCCGTAACTTGCGAACAGGTGGTTATGACCTGCCGGGGGTGGAGTCAAGCGACGTGCCTCTCATTGGCTACCGGCCCTTACCACCTGACAGCGGCACCCCGAGCAACCAATCTGGGAGGGGGAGCGGCAGCGATGAATTGGAACCTTCACAGGTGAGTGTTTTCCTTTTGCCTCATTGAAACACATCCATCATTTTGTCACTTATGAAGATGTGATATGAAGTTGTACTATTTCTCAGAGCTTTGTTTGTACCTTATACTTTGTTTCTACTACCTATTTTATTATTTTTTCTTCTGTTCACACATTAAAGTGATGTGATGGAGCTGAGAGGGGATTAGGAGAACTTTTTATTTGTCATTGCTCTCCTGGCCGATACAGCTAACAGCATTTAGAACAGTCCACTGTGAAACTGTACAAGCTGCGTTAATATACAAGTTTCTTGAATAAACAGCAGATGTGGTTGGCTGGTTTTCAGAAAACCCTGAGGGAATAAAGTCAGTGTGATACAGACAGAAAGAGAGTGATAAAGATGCCGTGTGTGTATAAAGTGAATAAATTCAACCAGTTACATAGATGCAAATTAAACTCTTTTTTCAAAGGAATATTGGCACGCAGACTCAACACAGGGCAATAACGTTGTAGTTTCACAACAAAACTGTGCATCTAGTGAAGTATTTTAAACTTAAATGGCATGATGACAAATTTTTGCTTGTGCTAATGCAATAGTTTTTAGCCAGGGATGCTAATAGAGAGCAAAGTCATGACGTTAAGTCCGGGTTACCCACTAGCTTATGTAACTCAGTGCAGTTTCTCATTCGATATTCACTATAGCACTATTCTTTTAGAAGTTGAAACCTTCGTGATTTTAATATAGTTAAACAACGATTACTTTGTGAGCATACAAAAAAACTACAGCTGCTATGGAAATTTACCAGCACTGCAACGTGGGTACTTGCGTCATTGTGAATTTGTTTCGTGCCTTTCCATGAAATTCTCATTCAGTTTGTCACTGAAAAGCACTGACTCCAGGATAACATCTGTAATATGGACTAAAGTTGAACTATAGTTTAGGAAGTTAAAAGGTTCATGGCACAGGTGAATTTCCCATGAACTTTCACCTCTGTTAATGTTTAGTGACTTGACGGTGAGATTCATTGAGCCTTTCAGATGGTTGCTGTCTGAACTCCACACGCTTGTTGTCTCTCTCACTCTCTGTCTCTCTCTCTCTCTCTCTCTCTCTCTCTCTCTCTTTCGCAAGTGTGGTAAGAAAACTATAGACCCCAACAACAGCTATATTGGTAACAAAACATTTTGAGTCATGATGATTTACTGACTCTTGCACCCACCACACATGACCTGCACATGGCTTTTTGGTTTTACTTCACACCGAGCCTCAATAAACTCCTTGCAGCTAAAAAAAGAAGTTGCACTGACTCTCTTTCCGAATGAGCAGACTTCCTCCGTGCTCGTGTCACATGGCGGCTGCTGGACCTCGCAGTAAATAATGTATGTGGCGGTTTGGCCGGTCGATGTGGTGTACACCTGCTCTCCCTATAAACAGTATCCAGTATCACAGGCCGTCTCCAAGGACAGTCTATTGAGTGGAATCCAATACGGCCACTTGCTCATTCTTTAATGAGGGAAACTTGGATGTGTAAGGCAGAATGCACAAAGAAGTGGCAACCTCGAGTGAACAATGTAGCTTTTAGGTGAAAGAAAAAAAGTGTGTTTTCAGGTTCAGTTTCATTGATTGAGATGAAGATTAAGCCTGAAACACTTTGGCATGGTTAATACAGATAACAGATATTAATAATGTACTTTGTATTTCTGAGCCTATATTCTTGCTTGGTGTGTGCAAGAGTATGCTTCCAACTTTGTGGCAATAGTTCAGAAAAGGCACTTTCCCATTTTGGTGTGGAAGAACTTGACCAGCACAGAGCCCTGACCTCAACCCCATCCAACACCTTTGGGATTAACTGGAACACCGACAGTGGTGGCCAGGTTTTGCTAGAAAATAACTAGTTTATAAGACGTGTTGTCTGACCACGTTGGAAGGTAAAAGTGTTATAGTTGTTCCGAACTGTCACACTCGAAGGCATGTTGAAAAGCCATCATATAGAGGAGGGAGATGCGATATTGGTTAAATACGGGGATAATGGAGCACATCTTCAGACAGTCTCTCTTGAAAGTCATTCATAGTGTTTTACTTGGTTGTACACGTGAAAAGTGACAGAAATAGTTCAAGAATGCAAAAAGAGAGCTGTAGAGAACCCTGGATTCTTTTCACCTTCGTACAGATGGCCAATCACTGCGTGAGGTGGGTGTGAATGTCGGATTGTCGGTTTCAAAAAGTTACAGGAATTGAAACACAGCCCCCTCAATTGCAATGTCGGAAAGGTGTGGGAGTAGGAGGTTTCCGAAGCTATTCGCGTATACTGGCGCCTTGAACCAGGCTTTATCGCCCAACATCAGTGACACTAATGTTCTTGTGGCTAAATGGGAGCAAATCCCTGCAGCCAGGTTCTAAAATCTTATGGAAAGAAAGCCTGAAACCAGAAGAGTGGAGATGGTTATAACAGCAAATCAATGCGCATGGTTTTGGAACAACATGTTCAACAATCACATATGGGTGTAATGTTTGGTTGTCCACATACTTTTGGCCATATATTTTACATACTTGGCTGGCTAACTAGCTACTGTATATATCCATAAACCCACTTTTGACTGACAGGAACAAGTTAATGCCTGTTATCTGGACATTTTCGTGGAAGTCAAGAATTAGAGGAGCCAGGTTAAGGCAAAGTTTGCACACCAAAAAGTCAACTTTTCCCTACAAACTAACTTGCAGAACATCACAGACTGATGATATCTAACAGAGTAATCGTATCCACGGGAGGATTTTTTTCCTTTAAGGGGAATAGAACAGCTTTGACTTTAATGCCACAGAGTTTTACTTGAAAGAGAGTAGATAACGGGCACCAAGGGATACATAGATGAAAGCGTGAGAAGAAGAGCAGGGAGAAAGATAGGAAGGAAGGGGTCGGGGTTGTGGACCACTCAAAAAACAATGGTTATCTTTAAATAAAGCTTCAGAAGATGTATTTATGACCCCCTGTTTGGTGGAAAGACTTGTGTAGGGTTGTAAATACGGGACGTCAGCTGTTTGTGTATTTGTTCAAAGTCAAAGCTTTTTGGCACAGCAGAAGCCCAACTACATGGATTTATTTAAGGAAAAAAGTTAGGGTTTTTTGAGAACGGGGGGTGAAAATGGAGAGTTGGCTTCCTGCCTGTTGCTTTCGTTGTTGTTCAGAAGGAGAGGTTGACGCAACCTCAACTTGTGATGGCAGGAGAGGGGAAGAAAAATAGCTTTGCAATACGACAGCATGTCCTGCTTCCTGTGTTTGTCTCCACTTATTATGTACTTCCTGCTTGCAGCTGGGGGTTGAGGGAACTTTCAGAAAAAGGAGAGCTCAGGGCCCTAAGAGAAAATCCCATCTTTCAAAAAGAACATAAACAAAGTGTGACATATGGCAACAACAGTAGTACATATGGGAAAAATCAACTCTAAAAGTTAAAGATGAGATTCTCAAATAACAGCTGCAGAGTCCTTTTTTATAAACCAGAACCAACTCATGCCAAACACCACACCACCTATAATCATGATGTTTATCCACTAGCCTTTGAAGGAGCTGGACTCCAAATTACACACACCTATTACACTTTTTATTAAACTTTCTCCACAGAAAAGGCTGGTTTCTCTGACCCAGATTCAGCCTGGTTTCAGAAGGCAAACCCAATTGACGCTCCACTGAATATACTTTTATCTCATGTATCTCAATTTACCATCTCTGTGGAATAAGGAAACAGAGCCAAGGACTCAGTCTGAGTTAGGTTTAGCAGAATGAAACATGGAAATATTTTGTATCAGGTTTTATTTGTTCTGTTATCCTCTGTTATCTTATTGACTTGTGATTCATTCTGACTCCCTGCAAGAACTGTTGGTTTATAGGATCTTTTTTGTCTCTTCTTGTCTGAGATTGTGATTCAGGGACAGGCAGTTTTTGGAGTATTGGAGTATTTTTCTTCTATCAGCACATCCATCATATTTCATGAACCAAGACTAAGTAAAGTGTAAAATTTAAATTGTGGATTGTATCATTGAGTTTCAATATGTACTCCTCAAGACTAAATAAAGAGAAATAAATAAAGCTTTTACAAGTTGTGTCTAGCAGGACCTAATGATAGGTGATGTCAGACACTGCAAATGTTTTAAGTCAGAGTAAATATAGTTTACTTTGTGTGCAGTCTGGCTTTTTAGAATGGCTAATGCCTATTAGCAAACTTATGACGACACTAACTGCTCCAGTTCTGGAGTAGTTTGAACAACATTTTGCACAGGTTTTTTTTGCATTTTTAAATTATATGTTTTTATTTTGTGCCTATTTTGCACACTTTCAACTTTTTCCTTTAAGCACATTAGGCCAAATTTTGCAATTTCAGTAAGCATCTATTTATTTGGACGACCTGAAATTGTATTCTCTTTATACATAAAGGTGGGTTATGCGATTCTGGAGAAATCCAAAACCATGACAAATACCATGATATAGAGCGAACGACACAGCAAGTAATGTAACTAACGTTAGCTAGGTTGTGGGTTAGCAAACTGTCTCTACAGTTGCTGCTGCGAAGCTAACAGCCAGAGAGGACGTGACGGTTTCCCAGAGCCAGCAAACCAGCTCCAGACAGCGATACTCACAACTCTCCTGCTACTATAGCAAACATCACAACACCAGCATATCTTGGCAAACTAGAAAGTAAGCTGAATGTCCGTGGGCAAGTCATAACATTACCTGACACACAAATCATGACTGGAATGGGTGGAATAGTTTTGTGTTTTGCTTTGTGTATTTTCCATTTACAGAGCCGGGGCTGTGTACAAACACCAGAGTATTTTTCCGCATACACACAGAATGGACAGCTAGCGGACCGTGAGGAGATATTCACTGAATCTGACAAAAAGACGTGTATTGGATTAGAATTGCAAATCCCAACTTTAAAGCTGCACTAATCAATATTTTTATCTTAGCAATGGGTCAAATGACAACATGTATTGTGAAAGTGTTGCTTGTGTTGACAAACCTACAGAGAATCATCAACTGACTCTGCAGTTCCTCTCAGCTTCACTGAGCATTTTAGCATCTTTTAGCTAATTGTTTTGGTTTCACGGCCCTCAACTTCACTGTTTTAGACGTCTCACTGTTCTCGTCAACCTCATTTCCAGTCACAGCAAGCAGCTGTTTTTAGCAAAAAAAACTCTGGTAAACCCGCAGTACACTACAGACAGACAAAGTTACCGACTAGCTGGTGAACACTGTGGAGCATTTAGTAGCTAATGTGCCACATATTTTTTTCAGGAGTTGGTGGAGACAAAACCAGAGCTAAAATTAGAGTGAATATTGGACTTACAGTTTAGTAGCCAGTGAGACAGAAACATAACTCCAAATGAATGCTAATGCTAAAGCTAATGTTGCTCTGTGTCTGCTAGATATATGAATAGGCTGTTTGCTAACACGTTAGCCATAACAAGGTGATATGATAAATGTGTTTACAGCCTGTTCTACTTCCCCCAAATGGCCAAAAACTGTCAGTGCTAGCAGACTAGCAGACACACTAATAAGCTAACTGCCCTCCACACATACACACACACACACACACACACACACAGCTGTGAAAGTCTCCACCTAGTTAACATGCCTTCACTCTGCGATGCCATTAGCCCTTTAAATAAACACAACTTGCTTCCTGGTTCAGTGGCTGTCTGAACATTTATTACCTCTCGTTACAAGACTACAGATAGCCTCTTACTGCTCAAATGTCAGTCTTCTAAATAAAAATATAGTATGGAAGCTGTCCAACTTGTACCTGTTATCAAATGATATAATTGTTGTTTTGCTTAGTGTTCTATTAAATAGGATACTCAGTCAAACTGGTTTATCTGCATGGGAAGGTCATCTACAAAGACAAAGAGAGCAGGAGAGCAGAGAGGAGAGACTAAAAGAGAGGGGGTATTGTTCTGGAAATAGCTTCAGGGCTTTGTCTGTCACAGTGTGTGTGTGTGTGTGTGTGTGTGTGTGCGTGCGCACAGGCAAGTGCCCATGCATGTGTCTATTGATGAAGGTCTGCATTTGTGTAAGCAGTTGTGTCTTTATGTGAATTTTTCATGCGCATACTGCATGTGTCTATGGTTGATGGGTGGTGTGTAAAACTCACTCACTGAAAATGAGTGTTGTGCTATCAACTCCAACATATCCCTATCTTTGTGTTTGTAATGTGTGTGTGTGTGTGTGTAATGGGTGTGCCCAGGTGATGCAGGCTCACGGGGGCCGGACTTAGCTCCCGTTTCAGGTGTGTCTTTGTGATATAGAACCACAAGTCGTAGAGAAGCAAACAGTAAAGACATAAACATACAGATAGGTCAACCGACGGTGAAATAAGAGGTGGTCAAGTATAGAGAGAGAGAGAGAGAGAGAAAAGAGGGAGCAACAGATGAGAGAAAATGGAGAAAGTGAAAATGTTATTAGTACCTTTATCCTGAAGATTTCCAGGAAGCTCAGGGATTGCTACCTGTCTGAACTTGCCAAGGGAAAGGTAACTATTTTCCTTTTTTGTGTGTGTTTATGTGCTTGGGCAAATTTCATGGGAAAGATAGAATTGCAGGCAGATTTGCGTAGAAGCAAGCAGAGATAGCAGGTAGAGTAACAGGTTTGACACACAGACTATATAATTCAGTGCGGTAGGATCCTTTTTGAATGCAAGGAACGCCTGCTTGTAGCATTGACCTTCGATCAAGTCAACTCAAGGTAATTTGAAAGAGGCTAATAGAGGCTAACATATCGTTATTACAACTAATTACACCACAGTTTGAACAGGGGGTATAGCAGACCTCATGCACTTCTGCTGTCTGCATAAATATGTTTCTTGGCTCATATATGTCACTTTGAATTTGCATGTGAGAAAGCTCACAAGTCAGCACATGCAAAATGAATGAAAATGTAAGGCAGATCATTAGCTTTACTTTTTGAGAGGCTGATTAACAGCCAAAGGGGTTTACAAGATGTTGTGTTTTTGGTGTATTTGTCTTGAGTGTGTTTCCACGGTGTTGCTCATGTGTTCAAAACTGTTGACTTACAAGTACAAACCGTTTAAAATGGTCTGAAGATTTCACCAGACAACCAGGATGACTTCACACAGTGTTTTTGCTCATCCATTTTTTATTATGGAAAAAGTCACAATTGCGAAAGCATCAATGTGATATTAATTGATGTATTACTAAAATGCACAATCTTTCGTCTAGATGTAAACAAAAGGGCAGCCCCACCTGTCATTCTCAAATTGGTTGACAGCTCCTTTACTGTAAGAACTAACACTAGACAGCAACTAGTTCTAAATTATTAATCTTTTCTGATGCTGTGGAAGATTTGTTTACATCAGTAAAACATGCTTATGTCAGTTGAGAAACACCAAATGCTGATTTTTCATTTTTAACTCAAACTCTGCAGGTATGAATGTGAATATACCCCAAACTTATGTAGTCAAAAAATCTGGGACTTTAACAATGGTGGAAAAGAACTCAGATCCTTTACTTAAATAAAAGTAGCAATACTACAATGTAAAAATACTCAATTACAAGTAAAAAGCATGCATTCAGAATCTTACTTAGGAAAAAATTCAGAAGGATTATCAACAAAATGTACTTAAAGTATCAAAAGTAAAAGTGCAGAAAAATGGCCCCTCTGGCTGAAATATTTTTATGTATGACATTATTGTTAATACTGATGCATCAATGTGTAAGCAGCATTTTACTGTTGTAGCTGCTCGAGGCGAAGCTAGTTTTAATTACTTTACAGTTTGGTAGTTTAGTTCAGTGGTTCCCAACCTAGGGATTGAGCTCCTACAAAGGGGCACACAATAAAGAGGTCATGAGATGATTAATGGGAAAGAAAAGAAGAAAAAACACATTTCTGCTACACAAAACTGTATTCCTTTTTTGAATCTTTGCTTTTTTTGTGAAATATTAAATAATGTGATCTCTTTGGGTCTCAAACTGTTAAATGAAATCACCTGAGAAGTTCAGCAGGAAAATGTCTCTTTGGTAGCAAACAACTCAGACATCTGAAATGTGACAACAGGCCTCAAGTACACACTGTTTTTTGTAAGGGGTCACAAGCGAAAAAGGTTGGGAACCATGGGTTTAATTTTTAACAAAATGTTGTATTTTAGAAGCCTATTTTAATGCTTATTTTAATGTGAAATCTCAATCTGTAAAGTAACTAGTAACTACAGCTGTCAGATCAACACAGTAAAAAGTACAATATTTGCCTCTCAAATGTAGTGAAGTATAAGTATAATGTTGTATAGAATGGAAATACTCAAGTAAAGTACCCCAAAACTGAACTTAACTACAACACTTGAGTAAATTACTTACCATATGTGGCTTATAATATTAGCAAAAGCAGTTTTGTCATCTGGCTCTTATCTCTGTGGCTGTTTTGACAGTATGTAAATGTCTCAAGAGTGCTACTGTACATCTCACACTTCTCTCTATTAAACTGCTATGAGTCAACTTGGTCTGTCACATGACTTGGGCTGCAGTATCCTACTATCCACGGACCGTGTGTGTCAACAAGTAATTGTTGATAAGAACAGGCACTGATGCTGCCAAGACAAATTCTTATAAATTGATTGTACTTGGCCGTAGGCAGTTTAAGTGGTTTTAAGTGTATGCTATTATTTAACTTCAATTTTTCGTCATGCTTGTGTAATCTGGGGTGTTTTCTGGGGTTTATGTGTGTGTGTGAGTGGCAGACACAATGCTGGATTGCACCAACAAGGACTAAACCAAGTTGAGAGCTAATCTAAAATTGTTTGGTTAAAACTTTTATTGCATTGCACCATTTAAACTCTGGTTAGCCAACCTATCTGTCAATCAATGATTGGCATATATATAGACATTGTATGATGTTGGTCATTGTCATACGTATATATTTATATACACACACAACAATTTTTTCACCTACTTCTATGCACATAACAGTTCTTTGTTTATTTTAACCTGTCTTTGTTCAGCTTCATTGTCCTTGTTTTTAGCTGTCTGTCTATTTCTGTTGGAACTGTGTAACATTGAGAGCAACAAAAAAACCTGAGTTTAATTCCTTGTATGTGTACGCATACTTGGCCAATAAAGCTGATTCTGTTGTATCAAGTTATATATGAAATAGGAGAATGAGCAAATTCTGTGTAGGTTGTTATGGCTGATAAGTGCTGAAAATGTGTGGGCTGCATAATATTTATTAGACTATTTAAGTAAAATTCAGAATCTTTGTTGCGTCTTGTGAGCACAAGATTAAAAAAAAAGTTAAGTTATCTTCTGGGACTGTGGGCGCTCTGTATTAGGCAGCTAAATTGTTCATTGTTCAACATTAGCAATGCACATGTTTCCATCTGCCAAATGAAGTCCAGGCAAAGATGTACAGAAACAAAGATGCAAGATTTTTGTAGAGAGTTGCAAGATTGCCTACAAGAACTGTACGAATTTAGAAAGTTTCTAAAATTTTCAAGGTGCAGCTTTATTGTCATTATACAATACAGGATTTCACAATTAAATGCAGTTGTAGCCCCCTCCACGCTACACACACAGAAGATGTATAAACACATATTAAAAATATTTAAATTAGAATAAAGAATAAAACAATAAAATAAAGTAAAAAAGGCAATAAAGTAGAACAAAGTATATAAAAGAAACACTTAATGTTGTATGATAGTCAAGCTGGGGAATAAAGCAGGCAGGAGTAGGACCCAAATGCAGACGACCAGGAACAGGCAAAGTCCAAAAATCTAAAATCCAGCTAGGTCCAAGAGAAAACAGAGAACTAGTCCAAAACACAGAAAACCAAGGCCGTGACACTTGACGTGAGTACAATGATGATCTGACACAGAACAAAGGAAACACACAGACTTAAATACACAGGTGAGGGCGGGATAACTAGACACTGGAGGGAAAAGCAAACAAAGACAGGAAGTAAAACTACTCAAGACACATGAGGCCAAACACATTACAAAATAAAACAGGAAATAGCTGAACCCAAAACCATGACACTTAAGGAAGAAATAAATGAGGAAAACGAAATTAGATTTACAAGGAAGATTTACAGTTACACAAATACATACATATATGTATATATGTTTATATAAATGTATATATATACACACATATATGCACACAAAATATATGTACAATATGTGCAATATCAGTGTAATATGTAGGTTATAGTGCAAAACACTTTAGTTAGTAGTGGGAATGAGGAAAGTGCAATGGTAATGGTATCGTAATGTGAATAAGAGGACCATTGTAACACTTCACACTACTTCATTGTGAAATACGTATTTTTGTACTGTGTGATTCATCAAATGACAACAAGCTAAAAAAGGAAAATCATTCTCTGGTTGAAGTGCATATGCAATCTATGATGATGGGTCAGGATTAGTTTGCCATCATATTAAGAGGTCAGAGACCAAAGATACTGACAACCACTGCCTCTGACTATACACTTAATGATTACATGATGTGTTGCTTTACTGCTGATTAACTCATTTGATATAATGCCTTTTTCTAATAAGACAAATAAGTTAAGCACTTTTGTCTTAACACCTGTTTTGTTTCCTTCTCTTCTTCAGGCAGAGCCCTCACCGATGAAGACTACGTGGTACTGTCCTCTGGATCTGGTAAGGCCAGCTGTGTTGCACATTGTAACATGCACAGGATAATGTGCTTGTGAGTCAGTACCAGTATAAAACTGTGTCAGGGACTTTCCCCGAGGCTAAAACTGGATTGTTAGAGCTCCATGTAGTGGATGAGAAATTAGTTCAATGCAGCTTGATTTTATGTCTTTTTTTACATACATGGATTTTGGGTGTCTCTTGTAGAATAGATTATATCTCAGCCATTATTTTAATCAGACTGTCCAATGGTGTAACTCTTATTAGTTCAGTAAAAGGATAAGGTTAAATTTAATACTTGGAATCAGTATCAGCAGTAAAAAACTGAAACCAACATCAGTTTTCTGACAAATTTCTTGGCTACATCAGTTTATTCCTTCCAACATCAAGTATCTTTTAAAGAATCAGAAGTTCATACTGATTTTCATGCATTCTTTGCAACACATGAATGCTGTCTTAACCTGGTTCTCTGCTCTATAGTCCACTGTGGTGGAGGAAGAGGAGGATGGAGTGATCTACACAGTGGTGGTCAGACAGCAGCATGGTGCCCCCAATAGTCCAATGGTAAGTCATGTGTGACTGACTGGAGTCAAGTGATTGAAAATGTCCCCTTGCAGAAACATTAACTTCCTTTCTTGTTCTCTCTCGGCCGCTTTTCCTTCCTGTCTTCCTCCAGTCAGCAGTTTCTCGCTCCCAGTGTGTGAAAGCAGGGACAGAAGAGAAGCTGGTGCTCCACCTCCTCCACTCCTTTTCTATGGGAGACTCCTCCTTCATCACAATCTTCCTTTCCACCTATCGATCCTTCACTTCCACAAAGAGAGTGCTGGACATCCTCACTGATAGGTAGGAGAGTTTTTATCTCAGACCAGTACAATTAAGTTTGTAGTTTTTGTCTGGAATGCAAATCTGGTTTTCAGGGATGGGTTTAAAAAGACAAACAGCTGGTATGATAGCAGTTCCAGGTGCAATGATGCACAGAAACCACAGCAGCTGTCAGTATCCTGTCTGTCTGGGTTTGTGCTATGTGAAGCAGTGAAATCTCAGACTGATACCGTCCAGTGGGAGTTTGGGTGGAGGAAGACAAAAAGTGAATTTTTGCTCGTGCTAAACTGGAGGAACACATCTGATATAACGAAACAGAGTCTACACCCATGCCAGCAGCTCTGTGAGGCTGTGCTTAAGCACAACAGTGATTTGAGCTAACGTCAACATGCTAACATGATCTCAATGACAATGTTAACATGCTGAAGTTTAGCAGGTATAATGTTTACCATATTCACCATCTTAATTTAATGTCTTAACATGCTAACAAATTAGGACTAAAGCACTAAACACAAAGTACAGCTGAGAAGTTTGGGAAAATTAGTAGTTTTTCAGGTATTTGGTCATAAATCAAAGTATTGGTTGAAGTAATAGTTTGACCTGATGAAGGCACTAGATGTGAAGTCACAGGGGACCAAATTCATTACAATTCATCCTGAGGGGAACATGAATGAACCAAATTTCATGACAATCCATCCAATAGCTGTTGAGATATTTCACTCAAAACCACAAATTTCAACCTCATGGTAAAGTCAGAAGATCACCAAAGTCAGTAGGATTCATTGTCTGGGAACCATGAATGTCTGTGCAAAATTTCAAAGCAATCCATCTGATAGTTGTTGAGATATTTCAGCCTAGAGCAAAATGGTGTACCGACCAACAGACATTGCCATCTTTAGAGCCACACTGCTAGCAAACTAAATACTAAAGTTAGAATCGGCAAAACTGGTTGATCAATTTACTCTACACATACTTTCCATTTTCACAAGACAAACAGGTGCTAGTTCAGCTTTGCAATTTGTCTTCAAGATGAATCTAGCCCAAGTTAAGCAGCAGTTTCTAGATTAGTATTAAGTATTATTTATGACACAGCAGATACACATATTTGAAGCTGAATGACACTGATGTTTCTGTTTTTTTCTGTTACGTTAATCACTTTTTTATTAACAGATTGGAGAACCCACCTGGGGACAGCGAGAAGAGCCAGATGAGACAAGCGTTCAACAAGTGAGTTTTTGAAAACGCTACCCAACATCTTTGTGGAATCTTTAGTGTGACATGCGGTGTGTGTTTGTGTGTGTATGTCTTCTAAAAACAGTTTGGCGAGATAAAGAAAAAACTGTACTAACCTTAACTACTGTTTAGATTTTTAACCTAGACTGTAGACTGGGCAGTACTTTTAACAAGTTGTAAACACAACATTGACATATTGACAATGGTTATAGCTAACATGTTAGCAAACAGTTGCTTATTTACACAACAATCAGACACAGACACATCAGAACATAATGTAAGTAACATGAATGTAAGTTCAATATTCACTCTTCTTTTAGCTCTGTTTTTGGTCTTCACCAACTCCTGCGGGAGATATCTGGCCCTTTAGCTGCTAAATGCTCCACTATGTTCACTATCTAACGTTAGCTGCTAATTTTGTCAATCTGCCATTTGGTGCTGGGCAGGTAGTGAACAATGGGTTTATCAGAGCTTTTTTGCTGCCTGCTGCTAGAAACGAGGTTGATGAGAGCGGTGAGACTGAATCAAAAGAGTAAAGTTGCTAAAAATCAAAACAACAGGCTGAAAGATGCTAAAATGCTCCGTAGAGCAGTGGTAGGCCTACTATAGAGTCAGGTGATAATTCTCTGTACAAGCTATTCCTCTGTGGAGAGCAGCACCTTTAGCCAAAACAACCAGGTATTAACAGCTTCTTTCTGCAAGTCATCACACTTATGAGCACAAATCAAATATGGGATAACAGTAAACAATCCCTGTGCAATAACCATGTTCTACCAATGCATCTTTAAAACGAAAAAGTAACCGCACACTACTATTTTTTTTCCCAGTTCTTCTTAAATTCTACATGGACTGATGAATGGTCTTCCTCAGGTTTTGTTTGCACAACTTATTGTTATCCAGCACCTCCAAAAATGTATGGATGTACGTATGGTGTGCCTCCTGATGATTGCCTACCAGTACATCTACAAATATATATCACAGTATATATTTAAAATTGTGCAATGAAAATAAACTAACTCATTACATTACCTATCTAAGTAAGTCTAATTATAACCACTGGAAACCAGAGTCAAATTCATTGGGTGTCCAAACATACTTAACCAATAAAGCTGATTCTGATTCTTTAAAGATATCATGCTTATTTTATGTAAAGCAGGTGTGGGTATTTAAGCCCTCAGTTTTGTCGTACAGACAAGTAGCTGTATTGTTGGGAAAGGTAGCTAATTAATGAAATGGTTCCACCAACATCATGATTGTTAAATTAGTACTTAAAAGATATTATTATTTCTCATATGCAGATGTCATTTATCATTTGAATCCTGCACTCCATTTTTCTTGAAAGAGGTCCTTGGTGCTGTTGACCCAGGCTTACTTGCTGTGATGAATAGCTTTTTTTTACGTGTTGCAAACAGGCTAACATTCAACCTCTTTTAAAAGAATACAACCTTGATCCTTTGCTTCCACTCAATTATAGACTCATCTCTAAGCTGCTTTTCTTGTCTAAACCCCTTATGAACGTGATTTCTTGGCAACTTTTTAGCTGTGTTGGAAAATATCAATACATTCAATCAATTCCAATCTGCAACGGCTTGTTTATCTGCTTCAGGCAACCTGCACCAGCTCAGGGTTTAAACCAGAAACAGATGCAGGTCCCACTATCACACCTCCCTTCATTGTCTTCCAGCAAAATCTGATGACTGATTTGAAAATTATTCTTTTAACTTACAAGGCAAAAGTTGGTACCTGTACAGTACTATTCAGAACTCTGAACTATCTGGATGTCAAGGCTAAAAAACTAAAGATTATCAGGTTTCTGATGTTGTGACCCATAAAGTTTGGAGTAACATCCCCTAAAGCCCTGGAAATGCTGAATCAGTGTGAACGTCATGGAGGAAAGGTAGAATCATTTCTTCCTTCAACCTGTCTCTTCTTATTTCTGCAGAGCAGTGTGTACAGTCTTCAGCACATGGCTCTCTGAGTATCCTGAAGACTTTAAGAGTTTGGGAGATCCCTCTCGCCTGCTGCGCCTGGTTACCCTCCTCCCCAAGGACTCCTCATCTGCAGCCGACCTTCATGCTCGCCTCCTCAGGATAGCAGAGGAGCTCAGCGAGAAAGCCCTGCTCCCTGACGCACATAAAGGTCTGTATTTTAACTGGGATTTAACTAACACAGTTAAGGCCTCGCTAGATGAGGTTTTCATGCAGGATTACACTTGTATTCTCAGTGTAAATCCCAAACTGGGGTTACAAAAGACAAAAATTACAACATGGGCTGGTTGTGGCTTCCTTGATTAAAGACATGGAACCAAACTGCTTTAGAAGTATATTTTTCAGACCAGTTTTCTGAACTCAGAAGCATAAATGTGTCTAAAATCTTTGAAAATTGGACAATTTTACTGAAATATTCTGGACCCTACAGCTACTCTGCTATGAAAGCCAAAGGCGACCATGTTTGCAATGATTTTAAGCGCGTGGCTCTATGGATGGAAGAGTTAGATAGATAATTAGCAAATAGCATGCTAACACACTAAACTATGATGGCGAACATGGTGAAATATTATACCTGCCAAACATCAGCATATTAGCATTACCATCGTCAGCCTGGTGTCATGTTAGCATTAGCATTTAGCTCAATGCACTGCTGTGTCTTAGTACAGCTTCAGTTCCGCTAGCATTGACTCTTAATCTTGTTTTCTCTCATTCTCTAATCTCAAGTCATGAGGGAAATATCTAATGATCTCGAGATAACAGACATTTTCTCATTAAAATGAGATATTTATCCAGTTTCCTTAGGATTTCCTGAGATAGATAATAAGCTGTTACCTTGAGAAAGCCACCATTCTCTGGAACGAAACAACTTCATTATTACACTGGACACAGCAAAGGATCAGAGTAACAGCTCTGAGGGAAGCTGATTCCTGCAATAAAAGGATAGAAAAGATATAAAGGGCCTACAAACAACAGTGTTTCTTATATTCTGAATCCACAGTTTTATTGAACAGCTTCACCCTTTGCAGATCAGATCACCAGCCCTCCTCCTGACGCCTCCAAGTTTGAACCCACCAGCATCCTGGGATTCCCTGCAGCGCTCATCGCTGAGCAACTCACCAAGATAGAGGCAGTGAGTTCTCTTTAAAGACTGAACATGTTGAAGCAAAACATTGACCAATGATACAGAAATTTAATAGATTATAGTTCTTAAATCAATCCAAGGTTATTCTGACATTTACAGAATATGTTTGCATGCTACAGTCTGTACCTCTGCTTTGAAGGCAGTATTGACTCTGTAGATTAGTTCAGGTACAGTCTGTTTTGCACCATCTAAACCTGACCTTTTGCTCCATCCTGTTTTGTGTCGTGATGAGCTTTGACATTTTCATATGGATACATTTCTATTTTTCTGCTCTATTTCACTCACTAATAAAACACAGGATCCATCTGTATTCACTTATTTGCTGGTCAAACCAACGACAGCAGCTTGTTTAGAATACACAGAAGTAAAGTGGTACAGCAACATGAGTCGCAGTGGCTGCAAACACAAACAGAAAGCTGCCACCCACAGAAACTAACACTGTCAGCACAAAATTCAAGCAGGAAGACCTCACTGTACAGGTCACATGCTTTGATTAGTGATTTTTAGAAAACAGGCTATTTATAAAACTATATTCTGTCACTTACCAGGAGCTGTTTGTCCGTCTGGTCCCGTACCACTGCCTTGGCTCATTGTGGTCTCAGAGGGATAAGAAAGGGAGGGAAGGCGTTTGTTGGTCCGTCCGGGCCACCATACGTCAGTTCAACAAGTTGGCCAATGCAGTTTTAGCATCCTGCCTTTGGCCAACAAAGCTGCGCAGCCAGCAGAGAGCCCGACTGCTGGAGAAATGGATCAGCGTGGCAGAGGTCAGTATGCAAAAATTGAAAGGTCACAGCTCTAAAAATGCAGGATTAGATGCCGTTTTTACAAGCTAGAAGAGAAAAGAAAATGGTGTTTATCTTGAAATGAAATTGTTAACAGTATGTCTGTTGCAGTTTCAAGTCTTCCAAAAACCTCAGCTGTGCATTTTCCCACAATAAACCCTATTAATCCCCCAACCATAATCCTATTCTCAGCTCTGATGATTCACATAGCATCGCAAGTTCTAAGTCTGCTTGGCTTCTGCTGTGACTGTGCTAGTAATTTCACTTTAGTCAATAGCTAAGAGCACAACACATTAAGGAGGTCTTGATTTATGGTTCTTTTCTGGACAGAGCAGCAGCAAATAACAAAACAGTGCTTTCTCCATTTGAGTGCATTTGGTGGTCGACCACTTTTGAAGAGATTGTTAAAAATCTGCATATTTTTATACTGGCAGTAGACTTATACTTCAAGTACATCTTTATGAAATGGAATAGAAAATGTACTCTGCATGAACAGTACATACCAGTAATGTGCTGAGTCAGAAAATGTGATTTACAACCTCAAGGCAAACAGTAAAGGTTTGAATCTGCTTAAAAATGTCAGGATTATACAAAAGAAATGTAGATAAACTGAGTTATGTAATGGTGTTATGGACATTATGCACAACAGTTTCTTTTAAAATATTGAAGCGCTCACAGCAACAACAGGATCTGTTCAAACACAAACACATCCTGTCCTTGGTTGTTATGGTCACGTGAGAAGTTTAACTTCTTTGCAAACCTCTTTATCTGTGAATAAAACACAGCTTCTCTCCAGTGTTCCTGTATGAAACTGCATTTTTCATCACATACGCACAAAACGCATACTCACACACACACTAACATCCTCTTTGGCAAAGTGAGGTATCTCTGGTTTGCTGCCAAAGTGCCGTCCTAAGCTCATCCCAGGTTTCTTTTGGGACAAACCTCTTTAGCAGTATACATTATTCAGCACCTAAGGCCTGTACTGTAACTTAATACCAGCCAGACTCACACCCACAGGTGTTCTCAGGTGCAGTGTGAGCGCATGTGTGTGAATGACTGTGTGTGTGTGTGTGTGCACATGCAAATGAGTGTATTCATCTGTGTGTGCTTTCAACAGGAGTGCCGAGCCAGGAAGAACTTCTCCTCCTTGTATGCCATTGTGTCTGCCTTGCAGAGTAACCCCATCCATCGGCTGAGGAAGACATGGCAGGACACTGACAGGTCTGCAGCTGAACAACTCAGTTTTAAAAAGGAATTAAGATTTTAAAAATCAAGGCTTTATTTCCATATACACAATGAACGATATGTACTTTACAATGAAATTCCTAGTTTGCTGGCAGTAAAACACGACAATAAACGAAAATACAAACAGAAGAAACAAGTAATTAGACAATTATGTAAATAATTAGAAAAATGCCAAAAAAGGAAAAAACTTTGATGTGCAACCGTTCTGTTCAACAAATCAGTATCATAACTCAGGTGTAAAATAATAGTATGAATTTGTACAGTACATTGGGATGTGCAATACAGTAGGTATAATAGTATGAAGTCATTGAGGACTTTTATGGACCTCTGCTGGTGACCAAGGAATTGCAGTGGTGGCACCTCAGGTCTCTAACAAATATAATAATGGCTTGAAACTAAAAGTAACGATGAGGTCTCATTTTCAAAATAAAATATCTTTCTCATGGTATCAGTGTCACACCTAAATGGAACATGGAGACATTGTTAATGGTAGTTTCACCAGTGCTTTTCCTGCTATGACAAGTCAAAGTGTCTGCTGAGAGAAAGGTCCATAGAGGACACTAGGTAAAAGGAGAGGCGATTTCACTATCATACTATATTGTAATGCTAAATGCTAAGCCTCAAGTTTTGGTATATTGCTGTAAAAAACAGGTGGAAATTGGCTGACTACAAATTACTAGGAAAAATTGCAAAAAAATAAAAGTTTGCAGTGTAAACATTCTGCAATTTAATACATGTATATGTTTTTTATTTACTTAAAATAGTGTAGAGCTGAAACTATTAGTCAATTAGTCGATTAGTCAATCAGCAGAAAAATAATCAGCAACTATTTTAAGAATTATTTCAGTCATTTATCAAAGAAAAACATACCAAACAATCCCTAGTTCCAACTTCTTAATTTTGAGGATTTGCTGTTTTTCTTTGACTTTAGTGATAGAAAATCAGCTTTTTTTGTGTGTTTTTCGACTGTTGATTGGACAAAACAAGCTATTTGAAGGCATCAACTTGGGTGTTAGAAAGTTCTAACGGGTATTCTTCACTCTTTTCTGACGTTTTATAGACCAAACGATTAATTGATTAAGAAAATAATTGCTAGTTTCAGCCCTAATATAGTGTGGTGCTTGAAGAGATTCAGAAGTAACTTAGTATAGAAAATACTTAGTTGACCTACGTCCTTCTATGAAGACAAATGTATGGTATAGTCATTTTCAGATGCTTGGAACTAGAAATATATTTCTAAAACAGCTACCCTACATAAAGTATTATATTAACTGTAAATGTGATGTGTGGTTAGGACCAGGAGGACTTTATAGCTTCAAACAGTATTACAGGAAACTGGTATACCTTTGGGACACTTTATTAAGCACCAAGGCAACCTTGTAAATAAATCTCAAAAAGGCCGCCTCATAAAGAAGCAGAAGTAAAGTCTTCCCTTGAACTAAAACTAGAAAATTCCACTTCAGCAGTGTTTCCCCTCAACATAAACCCAAGCCATTTTCAGTCACAGCGTCGTCTCTGAACCAGTTTAATTCTGTAAATGATATTAAACATTCTTTACTCATTGTCATTGTCTCTCAAACCTTAGTATCCAATAACTGTACGTGCTTTTGACTCTTCAAATTCAGCTTGTGCAAAACATTTCATTAGCTTATTAATATTGAAATATAAATGGTAATTTACTGTAAACCAACTCACTGTCTTGGTCACTTGACAGGGAGGCAATTAGGAGATACGAGGAACTGTCAGAAATATTCTCAGAAAAGGACAACTACTCACAAAGCAGAGAACTGCTGAAGGAGGTAAGTTTCTGTCAAGACAAAATACAGAATGATATTGAAAATGTAATATATTGTACATTTTCGATATGGCATGTGATGGCATCATTTATATTATACAGTTTAACTAGAGCAGGTTCAGTGAGAAATGTAATCTTGGTTTCATGGCACGCAGAGGCTGGTTTCTACCTGGGTCATGACACAGCATTAAACCAGTTTTGCTTATTAGTTTAAAGTGAAAGGTTCAAGAATGCCGTCTTGTCATTTGACCACTTGTGTTTTGGTTAATGAAAAAATGTGCTGGTTGCTTAGAGGCTGGAGAAGCAGTTTCTTGTGCTGGAAAGCTGCCAGTTTGAACTCTCACTCACAGGGCTGTGGTGTTGGAGTGCAGTTTTGCTCTGGAGTCAGATTTCAACAACTCTTTTCTGATGTCTTGGACTTGTTTCAGGCCCATTTTACTCACATCTGTGTTGCTCTTGGCTGCTGTTGGATGCTTTTACAGCTTATCTTTTTACCGCCTTGCTAAAAAAATCTTCAAAGAATTTTTTCTCTAACTTTCTCCCCATCACTACAAACACTTTGAGTTTACACCTGTGTGTACATCATAGTGCACTGTGGATGCATAAACATTCAGAAAGAAAGAAAGACACTGTTTACTGACTGTTTACTGTATGCAGGTCTTGGCTCAATATCATCACAGTTTTGGACCTGATTTTAGAAACAACTGTTTCATGTACTAAATATACTTGATTGTGCTAACATCATGAGAATGAAGCAGGATGTTGTTAAACAAGACTAACAGTCTACAGCCACACTAGCGGCTCTGTGAGGCTGTGAGGCGTTGAGCTAAATGCTAACACTGCGGATGTTCAGAAGGTATAATATATACCATGTTAATCATCTTAGTTTAGTGTGTTAGCATGCTAATGTTTGCTAATTAGCACAAAGTACAGCTGAAGGCGATGGGAATGTCATAAGTTCTGCAGGTATTTAGTCATAAACCAAAATACTGGCAAATTGAAATTTTGACCTGATGATGGTGCTAGAAGTTAAGGGATCAACAAAGTTTTTGCAATTCATTTTGTGAGAAACATGTATGTACCAAATTTCATGACAATTCATCCAAAAAGGTTTTGAGACTTTTAACTCAAAACCACAAATGTTAACTTCATGGTGGCACTAGAGCAAAAGTCAAGCGATCCAAAATCATTAGGATACATCCTTTGAGAACCATGAATGTCTGTACAAAATTTAATCTGAATCCATCTAATAGTTGTCAAGATATTTCTGTCTGGGCCAAAGTGGTTGACCGACCAACCGACCGACATTGCTATCCCTAGAGCCACGCAGCTCGAATGGCTTAAAAACATGCATGCTCACTGAAAGTGTACAGCGATGTTTGTCAAGCCTGTAACTGCAGCTTTGAAAAACCATGTGACTCTTCTGCACTTTGATAGATATCTCACATCCTGCGGGCAAGCATCCCATAATTTTAACAGCAATATGAGACATTTATTAATGTGTCTATCAAGTCCCACTACTGGACCACATTTGTTAAATTGCTATCTGTACAGAGTAAAGTCCAGCCTTATCCTCAGCTGAAAACAACATTCAGTGGTAGAGATTTATGACTGCTTTAAAGACCAGAAACCAGTCTAATCTGGTTGAGTAGAACTGCCCTTATTCTGTCAACACTTTCACTTTAGTGTGAGACACCCATCTGAAGACATACATTATATTTAGTTTGCACTGTGTCAGAGAGCAGGGGAAGTTGGCAAGATTGGCTGTGTTTTGATTTGCTGTTATGGTGCAGTGCAGGCATCAATACCTTTGCATTAGCTGCGATTTTACCCATGATACCCCCAAAGGAATTCATACAAACATTTGCTTTCATTTTGAAAGCTTCACTCTGAGCTTTGATTCCAGAAAAACACCATCGCCTTCTGTTGCCCTTTGATTTTTTTAGGCACAGTTACTTGCTTCCCTTCATCTCTCTGCTTGTCTAAAAATGACTAGGACTAGCAGACGGAGTGTAAGATGAATGATTTAAACTAATAAAAGGCTTACTAAAAGTTTGGGAAAAAGAATAATTCACAACACTATCATTGAAGCATGTGGCAACTAGTGTAATAATACTTTATTACATAGCATGATTATAACAGGGTGTATCTTCTTGGCTAATGTCAAATTGTCATGACAGATCTAGACTGAGCAGTGTCAACTTTGCATCTAAAGTAACATTATCAATGTCTTAAAATGAATGGCATGTCATGAATTCATGTCATGCCATTTGTTATGACAGGATTAAGTTTCATCTAGTTTAAATGGTACATTTATGGTCATTTTTTATGAGTAAATATTCTTATATACAAGTAAAAATAAATGTTAAATAAATAAAAACTTGCATTGAAAGCGAGATTATTAACCAAACCAGTTAGCACGTCTTTCAGCTCATTGTTTTGGTTTTATGGCCCACAACTTTACTCTTTCTCACCAGCTCTGTTTGGCCACAAGGAGCAGCCGTTAGCCCTTTGTAGGCTTCGTGGCCAGCACCAAATGACAGACAGATACAGTTAGCAGCTGGCTGATGAACATAGTGGAGCATTTAGCAGGTCAAGATCCAGATGTTTCCCCGCTGGTGTTGGTGGAAACCAGATCAGATAAAAGAACAATGCAAATACCACCTAGAATTTTTAAAATAGTAGAAATGTAATTGTACTGTTAATAATAATAATAATAATAATAATAATAACAGCTATAGGAAAAATAATGTCAGCATTAGTAACAGAGCCAATAACAACAACTGTAGTAGCAGTTGTCGAGCAGAAACATGGGGGCAGCAAGTGGCCCGCAACCACAGATCCAGTCTCTGCAGCTCCAGAGGCAGAAATACTTTCTGAAAGTGACAGGAGGAGAGAGGAGAGTAACAAGAAGGCACAGAACTACGGGAGAGAGATGTCGAGTTAGTAACATGCAGTAATATGATAAAAATGCATACAGATGGAGAAGGAGAGAGGAAAGAGTTGCATAGATCAAAACCAGAAGGCAATCCAAATCAAGCTAACACATCCAAGGAACAGGCAGAAAGTCCCAAAAACAAAGTAAATCCAAACACTGAGAAACTCTGGGGAAAGTGCTGGAAAGCTTGACACGAAGAAAGACAAGCTGACACTGAGGGGAAGGAAAACACACAGAATAAATACTCTAGGGAGGGGAGATAGCAATACACAGGTGAAACCAATTAAGGCCGGTGAACAATCAAAACTGGAGGGAAACACACAAAGACAGGAAGTGAAGTTACAAGAAACACACGAGGAAGAATTCTTACCAAAATAAAACAGGAAATGACTAAACTAAAACCACAAACAATGACACAAATAGAATCTCCCTATGTGAAAACATTTCATTACATCACATGATGAGGATCATGTGATATGATCAAAAGCTCCAGAACAGCTACTAAATAAACAGAACAAAAAATTGTTTCCAAGGTCAATGAATTTCCTTGCTTTTGTCTTGCAGGAGGGCACGTCAAAGTTCGCCAACCTTGACAACAGGCTCAACAACAGAAACCTGAATAGGGTGAGTAGAGTGGAAATAAATTCTTGTATGAAATTAGGGAGCGATGGAGGTTTAGCTTTTAGGGAGGCAGGCTTGTTTATGGAAGGTCACTGGGTTGAACATTTAGGTTAGGGAAAATGAACTCCCTCATCAACCTGCTGAAAACCAAAGACTGTTGTCGTACAAGTCAGCACTCAGGTGTAAATGGATGAAATTATGTGAATAAGTCTCTTGAAATACTCAGCTACGCTCAGTCTGAGTTCACATGCACAGTTTAACATTTGTAAATTATCCTCGCTGGGGTCAAAAAGACATTTCAGATAGTTTCAGTCACAGAGGAGTAACTTAAAATGACCTCAACGTTTGTCGCTCAGATAAATCCTCAGATCTTCAAGCACATAAAAAAGAACAAATTTCACTAACTTTACAGCGCATGTCTGGTGTGCATACCAGTCGATTTAGCCTGAAGGGTTGTACACCCCCACAGGCCTTTATGGGAGAGCTTGGAAAATTTAGGGATGACGTAAGACCCTGCAAAAGTGTCATTAGTATGGTAAAATGTGGTATAATATCTTGATATTGGTATAATATCTAGAAAAATGATCTGTGGTCAAACTTGCTTTCAGGTGTATCTTTAGGGCTTATGAATCTTATTGGATATACAGTGTATGTTCCCTGTCATAAATACGCAATATATGTTTAGTACATCACAAAGATGTGAGAAGAATCAAGTTTTTTGAAAAGCATTCAGTTATAATTAATAAAAAGCTCTATGGTTTAATGGATTTCAAACTAAAAGTACTTGAAAATACTGTCTTCCTACCAAATGCTACATTTAACCATTGATACTGATGTCACTTTTGCTAAGGGAGGGGGGGGGGTGTCAGTGGTTTCAGAGGGTTGTAAGGGGGATCAACCGGCATGCAGCGGTGAAGTGGAACAGAGGGCTGTCGTGTGTGTGTGTGTGTGTGTGATGTGCTGAGCTATAGGCTGCAGGCGGCTGCTCTGAAATCCCTCGCTGTGTGGGTTCTTTGCGATGTGAATAGAAACCTCTGGGGAACAGATGAAACACTTTATTTCTTTTTCTTTACACAGTCCATAGCCCAGGGCACTGTGCCCTACCTTGGTATCTTCCTCACAGACCTCACCATGCTGGACACAGCGGTCAAAGACAGGTTGGATGTAAGTTCCTCTCATCTCTATCAAGGGGAAAGCTGGTCACAACCCCTGGAAGTTGCTCAGTATTTTACAATTATCAAACTGACATAACACATCCTGTCACTCCCTTTGCAGAACGGCTACATCAACTTTGACAAAAGGAGAAGGGTGAGTGATGCAATATGTATCAGTGAAGAGATAAAAGGTTAAAAGTTAAATACATGGTCCTTTTTAACACTTAAAATAAGAACATTTAGTTGCATTTAACCGATGCTCTGATACCGAGCTGTTTTAACGAGAGCAGCTGTGAACTAAGCTTCTTTTTCAGCAGCGCTGACATAACAAGCAAGTAGTGAGGTGTGCATGACCCTGGAAAGATCCTGTTAGAGAGGAGAACTGAACAAAGTAAGAGGCACAAAAAGAGGAGAGATACATTGTACAATTTTTGAGATAAGAGAGTATTAGAGCGAGCAGAGGTAACTTAATATCTGAAGGAGGAAATGATTAAGTGGAGGCCGTTGTGAGGTGCAAGATGAGAGGGGGAAAAAAGAACTGCCACAGTTATACTAAATCAGCCAACATGGGTGCTTTTTTTTACTATGAAACTTTGTGGTGATACAGCTCTTTGTTAACAGGAATTTGAGGTTTTAGCTCAAATCCGGCTCCTGCAGTCTTCCTGCAAAAACTGTGTTTTCATCGCTGACGAGGCCTTCATACAGTGGTACCAGAGTGTACCTACTCTGACAGAGGAGGAGAGGTAACTAGCTAGAAGTTTGGTTCAGTTACTGATTAAACAAATGTCTTGAATGCATTCATTCTTTTAAAGACAGCAACTAACATATTTGTTGCTCTTGACTGTTGACGATGACTGTCTCATTTTCAATGATGTCTATTTTAGTTACAGACTGTCCAATGAAATTGAAGCGCCTGGTGAGCCGAGCCCTCGTGGCCTTACTCCAACAGTCATCATCACACAGTGCCCAGAGTAAGCTATACTGATTGCTCTTACACACACACACACACATACTGTATATATATATATACATATATATATATATAGACATATAACAAATATAGCAAAATTACCATAATACCACATTCACACAATTCAGAATATGTTAACTAGGATTTAGGTTAGTAGTTTAGGTTGTGGTAGGTTGTTGTGGCCACTCCACACCAATTTTACACATGAAGTTTGCTCGTCACAAGGAGCACTACGCTAGACTGTGAAAATAGATATATAATATCTTCTGAGCCTGTGTTACAAAGGAGTGTGACAAATGTGGGCATTTACCAGGCAGGAAGAGTCTAATGAAAGATACTGTTGAGTTGTATTGTGGCAAATTGGTGAATTTCGGCTGTATATAAATTAAATTGACTTGACTTGAATTGTAGGAGGTTTGGTTCTTGACTATACTGTCTCTTGCTAGTTTCTCCAGTGTTACCTACCCTAGCTTGAAGTGATCAAGACAAATTAATCAATTATCAAAATAAAGCCAAAGCTGGTTCCAGCTTTCTGTGTTTTCATATCATTGCAAGTTGAATATTTTTATGTTTTGGACTGTGGATCGCACAAAACAAGCAATTTGAAGGTGTCACTTTGGCGATAGACATTTTTCACAATTTTCTGACATTTTGTTGACTAAATGGTTATTAATCTGTGATAAAAACAATCATTACAACCCTAATTTGAATGTTTTTAGCCTGAGTACCTCCCGGACCAGCCTGGCTGGTGACAGTGACAGCCTCTTTGACTTCCCCTCCCCTGTCAACAATCTGCTCTCCAAACTCACAAAGGTAATATAGTTTTACTTTTACTTTTAGGCCAACTTTGAATTTATAGTTGCTCATTTCACAGACATTGTATGCAGGAGTGACTCCTTTTTCGCTTTTGTCTAAATCTGATACAGCGTTGTACTGAACTTGGATTTTATAGTAGAAAAACAATCACAATCACGTCCTCAATTGTCATCAGCACCGTTGCTTTACTTTCTATTGCAGCACATGAAATCTCCATCTGTGTCCTGCCTGGATGTTGACACATCTCCTCCAACCAATGAGTCCACCCCTGCCACGTTGACTCCATCCACTCCCACAAAATCACACCGCCGATCAGCCTCCTGTGGCAACAACCCCCCCAATAACATCCAAGGGTCGGGGCCCGACATGCGAATCATCAGGATACGGATGGACCTGCAGGATGGAAACCTGTACCGAAGCATACTGGTACTAATTCAAACTATTTGAATCTAATTTACAGCAGCAGTGAGATTGTAGAACATTCTCTGTCCCAAATTATCTGCGACATGCTGCACTTACAGCCTTTCCTCTTATCTGCAAGGATCCGGTAATGATAGTCATCAGAATCAGATCCTCAGCATACAATGGACCCAGGATATCATTAGTGCAATTCTTATATAAAGCCAAGCTGTCCTAGTGTCATTGTTATTCTCCTCTCTCCCCTCAGGTTACGAGCAATGACAAGACTCCCACTGTTATCAGCTCTGCCTTAGAAAAGCACATTCAGGACCCCAAACAGGCGTCCAAATATGAGCTGATACAACTTCTGCCTGAGGGAAAAGGTAAAGATGTGTTTCCAGTGCAGCAAAAGAAAAACAAATCCACTCTGCCCACAACAGTTAATAACAACACCTATTGGTGCACCAGTTTTATCAATAGGTGGTGTATTTATGTTTTCCAAATGGAGAAAAAACTGAGATCATCTTGAGATTTTTATTTATACTTTTGCATCCATCTAAACTTAACTTCAGGCATTTAGGTTTTAGTCTTCTTTTCTCATCATCTGCATTTTTAGATTTTTCATACAGAGAGAAAATCATTACATGACTACATCTTTGCCAACCGGGTGATCATTTTGGTCCTGGTTTTTCAGATCCAGGGATTTTCATTATTATTATTATTTCTTAGTATTGTAAGATGGGGCATTTTTTAAACATTTTCATAATTTAAATAACACATTCTCTAGTTGTGTGGCCTTAGCTGACGTATACTGTATGTTCCTCCAGTGGTTTGTAGTTGTAGAAGAGACAGAAAAACATGTAAAACTATATTTCAACTCCAAGAGTGCACTGAACACCATAGACTGAACACATCTCATATGTATTGTCAGCTTTTTTTAATATATACATATTAGAGCTGGAACAATTAGTTGTTTAAGCGATTAGTCCATTTACAGAAAATTTATCAGGAACTATTTTGTTTCTTATTTTCTGCCTCATTTAGATAGTGACAGTACTGAGAAGAGGCAACGAGGGGAGAGGAGAGGGGGAACGACATACAAAAACAGTCCCCGCATGAGGACGCGATCCGGGGATGTTGCGGTTCATGCTTGGTCCCTTAACCTGTAGGCCACCAGGGCATCACGAGTTTAGAGTGCTTTAGAGTACTGAAGTCATCATTGCAGCAGCTTTGGAGAAGCTTTATTGAGTTCTGATGTGTTTATTTGTCGCTCTTTTTCTCTTAACACAGAACTGGTCATCCCTGCTACAGGAAATGTCTTCTACGCAATGACGCCGTCCAGTGTTGACTTCCTGTTGAGAAGAAAAGGCGGGAACACTCCTCTGGGCTCACAGCCAATCAGCACAGAGACGAGCGCCACTTTTCCTCGAATCAAGGCCAAGGGGAGGAGACTGGTCAGGACTCTATTTTGACATCAGATTTTTCTGAACCCAACTTCGTTCATATTGATAGATTTTTCTTGTAGTGCCGACATGAATGCGGGGTGAGTTCTCACAAACAGTAAATGTGGCCTTCTCTGTGCAAGACAAACATCTACATATGCCTCTCTCTCATGCTCCTACAAAGCTTGTTCTACCAAAACACCAAGACCAAGTCTACTTGTGTTTCAATGAACGACTCCATAGCAGGTTTTGTCAAACATTTCAGACCTCCAGCTGCCGTGCTGTGTTCACCAGAGCCATCTGCTGCTGAAGAACGGTGTCAGTTTTCCTGTTTTCCAAACAGTATGCAT
This sequence comes from Siniperca chuatsi, assembly GCF_020085105.1. Taxonomy (NCBI): domain Eukaryota; kingdom Metazoa; phylum Chordata; class Actinopteri; order Centrarchiformes; family Sinipercidae; genus Siniperca; species Siniperca chuatsi. The sequence continues at coordinate 6,173,147 of NC_058050.1, read as the reverse complement.
TACTAATACTTTTGGTGCTGGCTCTCGAGTCCCATTCAGGTAGCACTTGATGCATTTATTTCATTCCAAATCAATGAATAAGATCTGTTTTAATTGCTTAAAGCCACCAGGAATTCCCTTGTTGTTGTGTGTCTCAGTCGTGAGTGACATTTCCAAATGTAAAAAGAAGATTTAATTGGTCAGAACTTCTGTGATCCCATGAGATGCCGTTGAAGGATTTAGGATGGTGTTTTTTTAAGGGAAGAAGCATAATGAAATCTTAATATACAGAGCCTATCAGATCTGGTTCTGGTAAACAGCACACATGTGGAAGACCAAAAGATACAGTGCAAGTGCATCATTGTAGCAAAACACTGGAGCTTGTCAAATGAGACATAGATATGTTTTGTATATATTTATATATTTTATTATACGTCTGTATGATGTCAACATTGTGTTTACACTGGCAAGGAGCTCTAGGTCCATGTGTCCAAATTGTCCAGTAACTAATTCATCAAGGAAAAATGCATCAAACACCTGCAAGATGTACACTTTAAACAGGCCAACATGTGTCTACAGACAGTGAAAGTAATTATTTCAGCATAAACATAAAGCTACAACAAACAATCATTTTGTATTAACAATTAATTAAATTACTATTCATATTGTGAAAGGGGCTGCTCGCTTGCTTAAAAAGAATGAACTCAGATAAACCCACTGTATACTACCTGCCCAACAGCAACCAGCAGACACACATCTAGCTGCGAGAGAGCCAGATATTTTTCTCAGGAGTTGCTAGAGACCAAACTAGACCTAAAAGGAGAGTGATATGCACTTATTTTATCAGATGGATAGAAATATAACAGCAGATAAATACTTCTTCTTCAGCTGGATGTGTATGTAGGTAGCTGTTCGCTAACACGTTAGCTGTAACAACTTTATAAGGTGTTAAAATGTCATACAGCTCGTTTTGGAGTTCTTCAGACCCCTGGTGGCCAAAAATGTATTATTGCAGCTTTAAAAACAACTTGAAGCACTTTTAAAGCATGTGGCTTTGCTTTAGTTTATCACTGCAATACCAAAACCATAAGGAAAACAATAAGGAAAATCAAAACAATACACCACCATTATTAGCTTTAAGGTTTTCCAGGTCTGACACTTTTTAACAGAGTTTAAGTTTAACTTAATTTATGCCAATTTTTACGCAGCTCAGCGGGATACATCTTTACTGCTGTTTACATACAGTACAATGCCTGAGCTCCAATTTCATGTTATGAATTAACATGTTAACTTCAGTATAGGTTTAAAACACACAGCCTCTTTGAAAAAAGTCTGGTCTTTGATGAAGTCCTGTGACCCCTGGTTGTACCTGCTCAGTGCTGGTGAGGCCTTCTTACTGGCTGAGGCACAAGCGTAGCGGGACCAGGGAGAGGATTCTTCAGATGATGTGTGCTAGCGTTATGCTGTTACTGATTGTTTTAGTGCCTTTCTCTACAGGATTCTCATCTTTCCTCATGTTTTCATTAGAATGTATACAGTATAAATGGAGGAAAAAGCAGTCACCTTCAGTGCTGTGTAGTGTCACATCAAAGCTATTTATGCACTACATGCAGGATGTCTTATTTTTGTGGTAATAAATTTACTTTTATATGAATTTCATTGATTTTGACTGATGTGCTGTAACATATTCCACATTCAGTACAGACAGATATTTTCGATGCTGCTAAGTATCCCATAAAAAGAATTAAAGCTTTCTCTATTTGTCAAATACTGACATTTCTATTTTTCTCATGGATAACATAAACAAAGAATGGTGAAAATACATCAGCGACAAAAAATATACCTCTGTTTCAGTCTTTTTATTCAGATTCAAGATAGCCAGCATCTTTATCTTCGAGCAAAATCAAGAACAGAATGAATGTATGTGGTAATGTGATGCAACTATAAAATCTAAGCCACAAATTTAAAAAATATTTCAGAAAAGCACATTTTTAATTCATAGACACTCACACCAACCCAGTTAATAACACACATTCATGAAACACAAAGTATTAAAGCATTCCTCACACCTGAATGTTGTCAGTGTCTGTAGTTTAATATTGTCAGTGAAATGTGTGCATGTGTTGAATCTTATATAGTGCAATTAATCCCACATTGTTCATACATTTCAAATTCCATAAATCAATATTCATACATTTTCAACCAGCAAAGCTTGACGTGCTCCCTGAGAACATACCCACAAAACAGCACATTTTACTTACACAGTTTGCAACATTGTCTCATCAGTTTCAGCTAAAACAGTACCCAGTGGTTATAAAGACACTTAAACAAATGCTTTCATTTAAAGTGGCACTTTGAGGCTTTTTCAAAACCCCCACACCATATTTCCCATAAAGCCCTGTGCTTCCTGTCAGATTTGACTACTCCTACTCCTCCGGCATTGTTCTGTATGCATTTAGTTTCAAGAGTAGGATATAACAGCCCTTGATAACAGCCCATAATCATTCTGAAGTAGTAAAATGTTTTTTGTGCTTGAACAGCCTAAAAACATATTTTCTTAATCAGCATCTTGTTGTGAGTGATGGGGTGCTTCATGAACGCACTATTTTCTGCCAAAGTTGGATCAGTTTTGGATTTCTGTATTTCTTTTTTTCTTATGCTCTGCTCAGTGTTTTGAACTGGGTGGGTCTCACCTGGAAAAATGTGATGTCACGTACTTCCATGCACCAATTAGGATTTAGCAATATTTGAATCAGAATCTAATGACAGTTGTGTTGTTTGGTCACTGTCAATCAAATCTGATCAAACCACAGCCACACAGCCCTGATGAAGCAGATTAGCTGAGGTTTCGAGAGTTTAACTTTTCATAAATAATACCTAAAGACTTTTTTTTTTTTTACTTTTAGTCATGAATATTTAATGTTATAGAGAAATTATTAAGATGAAGTTTTCAGGGGCTTTAAAGCAACTTATCTTGAGTCAAGCAACATTTGCCCTTGAAGCACATTGTGCAAAATGCAGTGTAATATGTTTAAAGGTGACCTGTGAAGTTTTCTTGTAAACAAAGTTTCTGCTTACAATTACTCAGCAAAACGCAATGTGTGTATCCTTGAGGTCTAACAAATGTGTTGAATTTCCTTCCTCATAAATCATTTGCAAAGCTAATTTTTTAAAATCTGAAATCTTGTTTACATCCATGTTTTCTTGCTTGCAATCTTCTTCTTTACTGCATTTGTTGGAGCAATAGTGTGTTTCTTGGTGCATAACTACTACCTGTTGATTACTGGAATAGTGTGAAACCACTGGCTGTGGAATGTGTATTGCATCACCCACGTGCACGTGTGTCCTCATGCGTGTGCCCAAGTGCAAACAAAACAGGAAACCACACATTAAATAGCAATAATAGTGGTCAAAAACCTCACAGGGAACCTTTAAGAAAATGATTGTGACAATTGATTTTAAATGCTAAACATGGGTCATTTCAATTAGATTTCACTAGACATTAAAAGAAATATATACAGTACCTCGAACCAAACATGTTAAAAACATGTCACATGCCCAATATTATCTCACGCTTATCAACCCATGCTGGCCTTTTCCTTAAGCCTAGTTGACCCATATGCCTCCGGCAGGGTGTCAACACTGGATCGTTCCTCCTCCACAAGCCTCACACTCCAGCGCCGCTGTCCGGTAAGCCTTCCACACCACCGGGTCCTGCAAGCACACCGTGCCACCGCCTCGCTTCTCCTCCGCCTTGTTCCGGTTTATGTCTCCCACACATACCCAGCCTCCTCTGGCCCCCGACCCGGCCGCCTTGGGGCTGACAGCCCACTTAGAGTGGTCCTGGCTGGTCTTGAAGGTGAACGTTTCCCCCGGGTTGATGAGCGTGATGTCCAGGACCTTCCAGCCCAGCGAGCAGTTGGAGGGGAGGATGCCCGTGGAACGAACCCAGAACTGGACCAGGAGGTTTGACTGGAGGGTGGGGGCCACCCAGGAGTGGTACAGGTCTGATGAGGCAGAGAGGGAGGATGGATGGGAACATGTTTTATTATTTTATTGCCTGTAAACTGTCTGCATTCTGTTAAATAATATGGTTTTAGGTCAAATAAAGTACGGAGGGCAAATTATTATCACAAACAAATTATTATCACAAACTACAATTTGTCATGCTCACATTGGCCTATTTATACCTGCAAAAAAACTCAAGGTGAAGCTGACACAAGAGGAACTGTGGCCAAAGCAAACTTTAAACTACTTTTATTTCTCCAAAGTCGTACCATTGTCAAAAGAGGCTCCTTTGGCAAAGCTGATGAAGTCTGTGCCATCCTTTGAGGTCAGAGCTACGCTGCGATTGGACACAGTTTTGATGTGTGGAGAGATGTGACCAGACAGATGTTTTTTCTCACAGACAGCAGCCAGTGCGGGCACCAGGGACGCCAAGGACTCGGGGACATCACAGTCGTACACATCAGGCTGATTGATCTGAAGCTGCTCTCCTGTGGTGCAAAACAAATTAGATTTAAGGCAAACGCTGCTAACGGCACTCCAGAATCACTTTAATCGTCAAGTACAGTAAATGAATACCACTCTCTTGGTGACATTGGTGCAGAGGCACTGCAACAACTGAGCACAGCAACAGATGATAGAGGGACAATAAAAGTATACATACAGTGGAAGGACCTTACTGTTTACTGCAATGAGAAAAATCCATGTATGTTATTTTGTTATGTGTAATTTTTCTTCCTTTCTTTCAACCTTCCTTTATCTACATTTACTTCAAGCAGTCATTTCCTACATTTCTCAGAATTCTCCTCTTGCTGAGTACATATAAGTGGAAAAAATCTTTTGTTCTTTCTGTCCCTTTGCAATAGATTTCTCCCTTTATGATTCTTGGTGTAAAACAGCAGTGCTAAAAAGATGCTAAGTGCTAATAAATATCAATAACTTATTTTTATTTTCTTTTTGTACCCAATTTGTTTTTGTCAGTAACTGCTTAGCTTTAATTCTAACCTCAACACATTATGCACTTCTGCTTACTGTCTTTCCATGAGCTCCATTAGGGCTGCAACTGACAACTACATTTTCATTATTGATTAACCAATCCATTATCATTTAGTCCATAAATAGTCAGTTAAAGTTTAAAAATTGATATCACAATTTTTCAGAATTGAAGGAGACATCTTAAAATTGCTTGTTTCGTCCAACCAACAGTCCAAAAGATATTCAATTTACAATAATATAACTGGAACAAGTGGTCGGTCCACCAGGTTGGTTTCAGCCTGAAATATTAGATAGAAAGAACTATTAGATGGATTGCCATGAAATTGTGTCCAAATATTCATGAAGCCCAGAAGACGAATCCTAATGACTATGGTGATCCTATGATGTTTAATCTAGCGCCACCATGAGGTTGGTTTTGAGTGATGGATTGGTTTGTTGGTTTATGACCAAATATCTGCAAAAATAATAACATTTCCATCATCAGCTGTTTTTTGTGTTTACTGCTAATTAGCAAATGTTAGCATGCTAACACGCTAAACTAAGATCGTGAACATGGTAAACATTATACCTGCTGAACATCAGCGTGTTAGCATTGTTATTGTGAGCGTGTTAGTATGCTGATGTTAGCATTTAGCTCAAAGCATCTCTGAGCCTGGCTGTTGAAGCTTTGTTGCCTGATAAATGACTTTTAATCCGCCATTAGTTTATATCAATTGACTGATCGATTAATTATTATTATTTCAGCACTAACTGAAATCAACTGCTAATCAAATCAGTAATTAGACTAATTAAAACAAGCAAGCAAATATTTCTGACAACATATTAGTCGTCACATATTAGATAGATAGTATTTATGAACTCGGTGTCAAATCTCAGTTTCCCCTCATTAATGTGCAAATGTATGCTGCAAGGTGCTCTGAAATGAAACGTGACAAGGCTGTGATCACCTTCTGCTGTTTGACAAAACATTTATGCGCCGTGTACCCACGTCACCCCGGACACTGAAACACTCTCGACATCCCAGCTGGAGAGGGAAGAATCTGATGGAGCAAATGCAATGCTGCAGTGTGAGGGCTGATATCTCTATGGTAACATACCTCAATCTAATTACATTACCCCAGGCACAGCCATAGCAACTGTGCCAACTGCTGGGTCTGCTAGGGAACTGCACGGGCAGCTCGGTGACATGGTGATGACACCTGCTTACGCTGATTATCTTGGATGAGGATTGTTGTTGTGCTAATACCTGACTGGATTATTAAGTACTGGCTGACGACAAGACAATAATGAAGAAATCCCTTTCGAGATGAGACAGCCCCTATAACAAATTATTTACCACCTACACTAACCACACAACTTCTTATTCAATATCCTTAAAAGTAAGTAAGTAACTTATTTTTGACAAAGGCAGATATCAGTAGTATTTATTATATTTTTATACTGAACAAAATCTTAGGTGTTTTCAATTTTATTACAAAAAATGGAAAATATTTAGGGTTCAGAAGAATTATTCTATTCTTGAGAAAGCCTTAGAAACAGCATTTAGACCCTCATGGGAAACTAAGACTTGTTTTTACTAAGCAGATCTTTAAGGTAGAGTAACGCACCAATCAACGGCAGTGAAACTCCTTGATATATTACTTGTCATCATAGGTTTAACAGACATTGTCTTCACTGAAGAACTTCCATTATATTGGCAGGGGATTACACGATTGGCTGATATTTATCAGCAAACCAATATATCATATTTTTATTTGTAATCTCGCTGACTTTGTTTACAAAATAGCAGGATTTTAGAGGCTGCAATAACTGGAATTTAAAATCTATTGACCTTTTTCACCAATATAGATATAAGGAAGTCCTTCTTAATTAAAGCATATTCATTCATAACAATATAATAGCAGACAGAAGGCAGAGTATGAGTCTTTATTATTTATGAGAGCTGGGAGAGCTCTCCTACTGTAATTGTAATCTAATACCATCATCCATTTAAACATCAATGCAAAGTCTTTACTGCATTTTTATAACAGCTCTGCCTGTGCTATATGACCACATGGCAGAACTCCAGTCTTACCGATGGTCTGGAAGCGGTCGAGTGGGTAGGTAACGCAGATAAAGTTTTGTCCATTTGTCACACCGGTGCTGGGGTAATAATACTGTCCTGCCTGTCGTACAGGGGGGAAGTGAGGGGTGCTGTGGACCAACCAGAAGCCCTGATCTTTATCCAGCAGGACAACACCTGAGGAACAAAGATATTAAAATTGTCAGCAAAAAACATTTCACATTGTCACATTGTTTTCTAATTGTCACTTGATACATTATTATAAAAAATATCACTTATTGCTGCTTTAAACCATACTATGTTTAAACATGCATGTTTCCTCTCAAGTCATATTTGCTCTCTCCCATTTTAAACAACTTTTGGATTCTTTCAGGTAGTAATTTGTTTGGCCACATACATGACGTGCTGTTTTAAAATCTACCAAGTCTCTGAATTTTAGTAGTTTTTTGCAACTCATAGCTTTCTTTTAAAGTATGTAAATTGGATTAGCATTTGTTTTATATGTATTTACCATAGACAGTCTATGGTATATACCCATACTTCTACTCAGGAAGTAATGTATGGACGCACTGTATAAGTCAACAATATAAGGTGTATAATGAAGCTTGATTTCAAGAAATCCTTAATTTTATACAGTGGTGCATAAGACTTGTCCTGCTTTGACATAATTCATACAGTGTTCATACACTACTGTCTGATGTATGAAGCACTTGCTCATATTTGCTGATTTTTGAGTATAAAGTCAAATCTCTTGTAGCCTATCTGCGCTGTGCAAGTATTAGAGCTAGACTGCTCTGGCGTTCACCTTTTGTGTGCCCCCCACTGCTTCCACTGTTGTCAACCCATCTGTCACCAAAGTCCACAGGTGGCCTCTGGTCATTGTAAAGGATGTACGCTACCTCTGTGTTCTGTGAAGAGGAGAGAGTTTTTTATTGAAATTAAAAACCGTCACACTTGGGTACATACCAAATGCAAAAAACACAGGCAGACATACACTTCAGTGTGACCATGTTGTTAAAATTACTCTATTACCCACAGCTGTTTGGAGAAACAGACCAAATGCATATAGATGAACAAGTAAATTTCAGTTCTCATTCTCAGTTTCTTATTCTGATCTAATAATGTCAAATGGTTATAGCAGAGACACTTCTTTCAAAAAAAGCTTAACACTGCATTTAATTAATCTGTCTATAAAATGAGACGTCTTAGGACTGCAGCGAAAAAGCAGAAGCAGGCAAAAATAAATTACATCTGCTGATGTCTGGAAGAACCTACAAGTATTTCGGAATCAGAAATACTTTATTGATCCCCGAGGGGACACTCCCTTTGTTACAGCTGCTCACTATCACGTCAGTGCACACAGGAATAGAAGTTCTAAGCAAATCAAAATATAATAGACCATAATACAGGCAAGATAAATTAAGTACAAAGTGGATATAAGTATAAAATTAAAATAAGTGTAAAGTACAAAGTGGATTTACCGGTTGATGATAAGTATGTACGGTATAATAATACAATGTAATAATATAAGTAATAAGTAATAGTGCATGTACTGTCAAGTTAAGTGTAGCTTATTAAGATTATTATGAGACGGTGGATATTGCACAGCAGTAATAGAAGTATGAATAAATATCAATAAATAGGGAATTTTAAACTGAAAAGAGTATATTGCACAGCAGTATTAAACAGAGAATAACTACTGGTTACTACTGGTGTTGCTTAGGCAAAATATATTTTCATTACATTGTGGACATTAGAGAAAAGTGTATGCAAAAAAATCTAACATTAATACCTCAGGAAGATTTACGACCACTCTGGCAAAAGCTAAGGAGAATTCAAATAAATAAACAAATATTAATACTAAAATGGATTCAAAGAAATTTCATATTAATACCAAAACCCAATCCATGTAGACTTTGTCACATATAACAGAAACTGTCAATTTTAGAATAAATACTTAGTTTTAGAGGCACATCAGGTGTAGAGTCTTTGATTTCAAACACACAAGTATTTTATTCCTTTTTTCCATTTGCATTTTAGAGAGATGTCAAATAAAAAGTGAAGTTCTGGCTGTCATAAAAAAAAGATTTTGTCATAACCATTTCACATTAATCATGCATATATTTAATACATGAATAATAAGGAACTGAAAACTAGAAAATGGACTCCAGCTGTTGGTAAAACAAAACTGAATTCACTATTACTAGTGTCAGTATTTGTTCCATTTTTGTTACAGACAAAAAAAAATGGAAGCAGACCTTTCCTTGTGAGTACAGTTGTCCGACTGTCCTGCCCAGAGCTCCCGTGGTGTCGTTTACTATTCCCTTCCCATTAGTCCATCCTTCACTCCCTTTTTCCAGGAGTAAATACATCTCGCCCTGCTGGGAAGATTTTCTGTCATGTTCTTTAGGCAGCTTGTAGATATAGAACCTAACACAGAGAATGAGACAGTAAGTCCATCTGAGAGACAGAGAGAGGAAGAACTTTGTAAAAGGTGTAGAGCTTGATACTGAACTGATTTGCACATTATTGTTTCAACCTTCTAGTTAGCTTTCTTATGACACCCAACAGGGTTAAAACAATCCAAGTGTATTTTCAAAAGCTTGTTTTTTTCCCAGGACTGTTATCAATGAATTACCAATCAACTTCATCTCCTTGGTCGTTGTAGCAGCTGATTGGTGAGGTGTTGCCCCCCAGTGGCACACAGAAGATCAGCATGGATATGAACAGAAGCATCTAAAAACAAGAGACAGACTTATATTAATCATTACAGGTATATATAATTATGTTTGTACAGTTACATGGGTATTCAGGACATTGGTAAATAAAAGGATAGGTTCACATTTTTTCAAGTTTATCTTAAAACAATACTAACGTAGCCTATGTACAATAAAAGGGTTATTAGTCGCTGTAACCCTTCTTCCTGTTCACACTGGCTACAAAGAGATCCCTTTCTAAATCAATTTTAATGTACAATCCACAGTCCTCATTCTGTGAAAAAATGCATTATAAATTTCAGCTGAAGCTACTAGCCTCATATTGGCTTCAGCTGAAATGTATGGCCCGTATGGACAGCTCAGTCAGCGATCAGCAATGCTGTTGATGCCAATGTACACTTAATGTAATCTTAAAAAGATGCTCACACACAACGGGTGTGTGAGCATCGTTTTAAGATTATAAATAAATACTTATACTTACTTCACAACAAGAGAAATAAAATACCACAGTGAATAATGAAATATAAAGATGCCCTGATAAAGCTCTGTCCCCCTTAGTTTTCATCCTGGACTCAGGAACAGACAGAAGACCCCTGCCCGAAGATCTCAAACTACCTAAAGGTTCATAAGGGATTACAAGGTCTAAAATATAGTCTAGAGCCAGGCCATGAAGAGCCTTAAAAGTAATCAATAAGATCTTAAAATAATTCCTAAAACAAACAGGGAGCCAATGTAAAGAGGCTAAAACAGGTGTGATGTGGTCGTACTTCTTGGTCCTGGTTAACAGCCAAGCAGCGTTTTGTACAGTCTGCAGTCATGTCAAAGTTTTTTGATTAAGACAAGTGAACAGGCTGTTACAATAATCAAGGCATGAGGAGATAAAAGCATGTACAACAGTTTCTGCATCAGTAAGATTTAAAATAGATCGTATTTTTGCAATGATTCTCAGGTGATAAAAACATGATTGGACAAGCTTAGTGATATGTTGCTCAAAATATAAATTGCTATCAAACAGGACACCAAGATTTCTTGCAACAGGCTTGATATGTTGTGACAGGTTACCAGTAGATGACAGTATTTGTTTAGTGATGTGTTGGGGCCCAATAACAAGGATTTCAGTTTTATTTGAGTTGAGCTGTAGAAAATTTATCGACATCCAGTTTTTTATGTCAGACAGGCAGTCCTGCAGAGAACTAAGCGTACTAAGGTCAGTGGGCTTGACAGGGAGGTACAACTGTGTGTCATCCGCATAACAATGAAATTAAATCCCATGTCTGCGGATGACATCACCCAAGGGAAGCATGTATAAAGAGAACAGTATTGGTCCCAGAATTAAACTTTGAGGCACACCGTTATTGATATGGGAGAAGGATGACATGAAGTTATTAATGCTGACACAGAATTTCCTTTTGGACAGATGAGATGAGAACCAGCCTAGTGCAGTGCCAGATATGCCCACCCAGTGCCTTAGTCTATCTAAGAGAATGCCATGATCAATTGTGTCAAAGGCAGCACTTAAGTCCAGCAGCACAAGAATTGAGCACATGCCTGTATCTACATCCATTAAAAGGTCATTAGTGACTTTGAGAAGGGCCGTCTCAGTGCTGTGGTGCTGACGAAAACCAGATTGGAACTTATCAAAGGTATTATTGTTTTCCACAGCAGTAAGAAGCTCCTTAGATACAAGTTTTTCGAGAATCCTCTAAATAAAAGGCTGTTTGGAGATTGGGCGATAGTTATCCCGGAGGGTGGGATCAAGCCCAGGTTTTTTTAGGACCGGCTGGACACAAGCAGTTTTAAAGTAATCTGGGACGCAGCCAGTAAACAGCGAGCTGTTAAAAATAATTTGTAAAAGGGGCGCAATACAATCCATAACTTCCAATAAAACCTAGTTGGGATTTTGTCCAGAGGGCTGGAAGATATTCTCATAAGAGACATGATGTCTGCGAGTTCAGGCAGCGTAACAGCAGAATAATTGCTCAAAGAATCCCTGAGTGGGTGATCCACATCTAAAAAGGCCGGGTTGGGGGTGATACCAAATCTTATTAACTCCACCTTACCAGCAAAGTGCAAAAGAAACTTCACAATCAGCATCACAATCAGTAGGGGCACAAGGAGAGGCAGGGTTAACTAACTGATCCACAGTCTTAAATAGGAATCTGGGGTTGTGCTGATTGCCAGAAATAACTGCAGAGAAATGGCATGTTCTTGCATCATTCACCATCCTAAAGTTATTCGCCTAAAGGCGTAATAACTCTTTCATAGCCACAAAGTGGACCTGGAGACCTGATTTCTTCCATCTGCGTTCTGCTCTTCTGCATTTCCTTTTACAGCTTCGAATACGGTTATTTAACCATGGCTGTTTTCTAGTCTTTGTGTTTGGTCTATTTTTCAGAGGAGCTATGAGATCTAAGGATGAAGAACACAGGTAGTTAAAAGAATCAACCAAATTGTTGGTATTGGAGGAATCGGGAAACACATTGCCAGGAGAACTGAACAGTGTACAGAATTTTGAGGCACTATGCTCATTAAGGACACATGTGTACTTAGAGCGGGATAAGACAGTACTAGCAGCCTCTAATTCACAGTTAAAAACAATGCATAGGTGATCAGATAGAAACATGTCCCTGATTTCCACAGATGGAGTTTTCAGGCCCAGACTAAAGACTAGGTCTAAGGTGTGGCCACAGGAATGAGTTTGGTAAGACACATGTTGTTGATAAAAGAGTTAGTGATATTTAAAAAAATCAACAGCAAGGGCATTAGAAGAGTCATCACCATGAATATTAAAATCACCACAAAGAACAATTATATCATAATTTAGGTAGAAGGTAACATTAACATTACTCTAAAAATATATATCCAACATTTTGTAGCTATACCCCCTCAACATTAGAATTGTTCTTACTTGCTGTAGTATTTTTACATTGCTGTTACAACTTTTACTAAATGACTTCTCCACCACTGATGACAAAAATTTAATGAAACTGAAGCTCAATAGAATATTGAAATATTGAGTTAAGCCATCAGGCCCAGTCCAAATGTAAAAGTACCAATACAACAGTGCAGAAATACTCTTGCATTCAAAATTTTACTTGAATAGAAGGACAAAATGTACTTAAAGTACCAAAAGTAAACATACTCATAATACAGAATGACCCATTTCAGAATAATATATTATATAAATGGATTATAATTATTGATGCATTAATGTGTAAGCATTACTTTAACGTGGTAGCTGGTAAAGGTGGGGCTCATTTTAAGTATTTCATATACTTCTGGGTAGTCTAATCTATAATAATACATTAGAATTTATTTGTTGGTTACATTTTGTATTAATAATTAAATGTACTCAGTTACATTCCACCACTAGTCCAGTCTCAACGGTGTACAAACATACATAAATTATTAAAAACGACAGTATGCGAAGGTTATTTGTGCCTTCCATTTCCCTCACTGGATCCCGGAGCAGCATCTCGTGACATTCGTGAAAAATAAATGAAACAAAACAGTGTGTATTAAGGTGAAATCTATAGCAGGCTAAAAAAAAGTTCTTAAAAACATGAAGAAGACCTAACTAATACTGATTATCTCATATGAAAACGTAACTAACTAAAACTAAAACTGAACTTCAAGTGACAATACACATCACAGTGACGCTATTGCAAGTCGCAGCCGTTGAGCTTGTTGCTAAGTTAACTGTTATAACCAGGAAGGGAAAGTAAAGTCACTGAAAGCACAGGTTAAGTTTAATTTAACTACTTGTACCCACCTCTGGTTGAGCGTGTTTTTCCTCATTTATGTCCTCAATAGATTCTTATCTTATTCTCAGCATGAATACTGTAGTAACATTAGATATGAAGTTTCTTCTTCCTGTGCATCCTTATTTAGCTCTGGGATAACAACAGCGGGATGAGACAGTGACGTCATACAACCGTGCAACGCTAGCTAACACCCACAGGCGTCTTACAGGAACATTACAACAATCAAAAAGACACAATAAACACAAGTTAAGTAGTTTTTACTATAAGACAATAAAATGTGCGAAACAACGACTAACAAAAAAGATGGTTAAACTCAGTTTTAAATGCTCTGTAACTTCCTCGCTCCCGTCTTATCCTTCTCTAAAAGTCCTAGGGCTATGGTCGGGACTTCACGCGGTGGGAGTGTCTGCATAGAAAAAGCAGTCATAGCCAAATACTTTTTTAGTCCGGACTGCGCAGTGACATTAATATACCTAAGATAAATACAGACATAATGTTTTAATTAACCATTTACAAATTAGTAGCCTTCTTATAAACGCAACACCTGTATATTATTAAAGTTATTGAATCTAAGTTGACACCACACTAGAAGGAACTCTCAATCAGCCATCTAAAATAAAAATAATAATGGCAAGCTCATGTTGACCTGGTCAATATCTGGTCTTTGAAAGAAGACCCTAGTATAAATACGTATTGCATACTTCCATCTTAAAAGTGGAACTTGAATCTTGTGAGTTGGCCTGCTGTTGTTTCTTCCTGTTTGACTCTTTCACAATTTTGGTAACGAAAGTTTTCATTACATGTGTTTTTTCTCCTCCTCCTGTTCCTCTTCTTTGCAGTTGAAATGTTTATCTGTCTTCATATCACCTGATGATTTGGGGCAGGACATGTGACTGTATCATCAAGAACCTGGAGATATATCATATATTTAAACTTTTTGATGATTGATTCATTGATCTCCCTAATTTAAAAAAGATAAATAAAAATTCAACATAAAGACAAGAGGCAATATTTTTGTTCTTTGCCTTATGTTTTCTCCTTTTAATGTGGATCTCACCCAGCAGTGTTGATCAGTGTTGCTATCACATATCACATTCCTCTGTTTGAGGAAGTGACACAGCCTCCTCTCTTAACCTCTCTTCACCTCTGGCTTCACTTGTGCTGACTGACCAGGACTTCATCAGAAAGCTTTCCTCTGAACTGAGTGGACAAAACATACACCAGACGAGGTTACACATTTCCAGGAGGTCCCCTCTGGCTGATGACGTGGCCCTGGATTATTACGTGCAGCATTTTTACAAGTATATTATGCTTTTAGTTGGATCATGAGTTACCATGTTCCAATTAATGCTATGTTTATGTATCAAACCTCGTTGATTGAATCCTCTAATATTGTATCTATTAATATCCATTAAAATACACACATTAAATGTATAAATCTTCTTTTTGCCTTTGGGGTGATGTGACCTTCAATAAAGTGACTCAATAATGTAAATCAAAATTCAGGAACTTTGAGATAACACCTGTTTTCAGTCCATCAATTCTGTGAAAAATTAACACCTTTATCTTTGCCTTATTTGTTCCCTAAAGGGGAAATCACTACCTTGTCTCTTTCTATGTAAATGTTTTGATTTATGTGCAACAGGATGTTCTAAAAAGATTAGACACTATCACAAGTTTGTGGGAATGTGACCTAGCAAGGGAATGATGATTAAAGAAATGAAAATAACAGAATAGGTTTTACACCTCCTTGTGAGTGTCATTGCTGAAATGCTTCCAATTACAAGCTACCATGTGTTTGATATGCAAAAATAAAATACAATGAAAGAATGCACACTCTCACTGTCCAGGGTGTGCCCTGCCTATCACTGGGATAGGCTCCAGTCACCCGCGACTCATGGATGGATGGATGGATGAATGCACACTGAGCATGTGTTAAATCTCTTTTTCTCCTGACAACATTTTAGACAAATGTGATAAATGCAATTGTCTCAGATATACATTTTTGTTTATTTTCTGGAGGAGAATTATCCATATACAGTCAAGCACTGTGTGGCCTTGGAGCTATTATCTCCGTCACACACAAAATCATTCAACCACTTATCGCAGACACTCAATAAAATCCAAAATTTGGTGAAATAAGAAAGCACATATACTGATCCTATTTACCTGGAAAGAAAAAACTACCTAACTAGCAGTAAACTTCACAATCTCATCAGAAACGGCCCTCAAGTCACATTAAAAGCTCTGTTGCTCAAACATTAACATTTTTGCTACAATCTCAACAGCTTTAACGCTGACCACCACTATCAAGAGGGAAAGCAATTCCCTTAAATAAAGCATCAGGATCAACAAAAAACCCCTGTTTTAACACGAAATCAGACTAAAAAGGCTATAATACTGGATGGCTCCCGATGTAGCTCCACAGTTTTTTGTTTTTCATCTCAGGTTTTCAGCATGCACGGTAATTCAGTCCTCTGCTCGTCCATGCGACCTCCCTGGACCCTCAGGAGCAGGGAAAAGAAGTCATCATCGTCCATGGGACCAGGAGCCCTGCTGCGCTGGTCCTCCAGCCTGCCCTGGGCCTTTGGTGGAAGGTAAGTGGGTAAATGGATGACTGAAATTATGTATTAAGTCAAATAATTCTCCACTGATGTTGGCAAGACACTAAGGTTTTGCAAGATGTTTTCTGCTATAACTGTGCACTTGTGAGAATCTGACATTTTTCTATAAAACAAAGCTGACGACACCTTATGTCATGATAAAAGCATCTAAACAAACTAGTTCAGATTGCTTACTTGTGTTGTGAGGATCATATTATACAGATCCTCTTTGGGCACGGGCACAGGCACAGGAACTGGCGCAGGCTTTTTCACGAAAGAGAGTTGCTTTATGCTCCCTCTGAAACTTCTGCCTTTTGGTTTTGGCGGTTGAGACCTTTCGAGCTGCGCCCTCTGGTCATCCAATCGGCGAGCTTGAGTGGTGGCCACCAGCTCAAAAAACTCCTCTTTCTGCAGTGAAGTCATGGAGGAAAAGATGACTGTGGAGAAATGAGAGAAAAGAGCTTTGATGGTCAGATGGCAGGACACTTTAAGTGGTCAGTAGTCAAGGAAAGACATGGAAACATGTAAGTTGCACAAGTTTCAAAAAATTCTTGAGTCACGGAGTACGGGTAGTTTTATGTTTTTTCAGCTCAATGTGAGTCAGCATCACTACGTGGAAACAAATGCAACAGCTTCATCACTTTCATCACCCACCTCTGTTGGCTGGTTTGGTGGTGTTGGGCTCAGAGTGGCACCTCCGCCTCCTCATCCCACTCTCCAGCCTGAAGGAGCAGCGCTGGTCATTGAGCCGTCTCCCCTCCTGAAGGGTGCAGAGCAGCTCATACAGTGCCTCAGGGAAGTCAGGGGTTAACCGGTGAGCCTGAGAAAACGTGGGTAGGTGGCAGAAAAAAAAATGAGGAAGGGAGGAAAGGTTTTCTCATTGAGTGGCACAGACTGTTGGCACAGCAAAATAATTCGCTCAACTCCTACATACTGCCACATGCTCTATAACAAAACGATGCCTGCTGTTTTTCCACCACGAGATTGCTTTTCTCATAGAGTACATGGTGGCTGGTTGGTAAAGTCAAGAACATTACAGACAAACACTTTGTTCACTGCATGACCTGCTGAGTTACTATAGAGGTAATCTCAGGACATATGCCAAAGTAAAATATCAGCAGTCCACAAACCTTTTTTGGATCCTCCTCTTGGCTTTTTGTTCCTTCAGGTTGTTGCCCAGAGGAATTTAACCTCTTTATGTCCACTTGAGGGTAATTTTGTGTCACCTTTTCATCCTCTGTGTCACTGGGTTTCTCATGTTTTTCATTAATCCTCATCATCTCAAGTGTCTGCCCTTCATTCTCCCTATCACCTCTGTTTTGTCCATCATTCATGTTCTCAGTTTTCTCTGGTTTATCATCTTCTTGTTTGTCCTTTTCATTCACAACAACCTCTCCTATATGGTCGTCCTCTGCGTTGGCTTGTTGTTTTTCCAGGCTCTGCTCTTCTAAACACATTTTACTTGCTATATCTCCTGTATGTTCCTCTTCCTTTTTCAGAGCCGACTCTCCACTGCAGCTCTGTGCGATGACAACTGAACTACTCGCTGCCCCTCTTTCAATGACACCCTCAGTTACATCTCCCTCTTCGGTGATAACGAGACGTTCCAGCAGCCCCTCTTCAGCCATTTCAACTTTGATCTCTGTGCAGTCCATTAATCTTGACATCAAACCCTGACAAGATACACAGAAACAGGGGTTAGGTCAAAGATCTTAGGTCAAAGACTTTGAGGACCCCACTGTTAATACTTCTGAGAAAAATACTCAGCAAACAACACACATATCAACCCTGAAGTTACTTGGAATAGACATGATGATGGCTATAGAGCAGCTGTGTCTTTCTCTTGCAAAGAAATGTATGTGAAACCAGTCTGGCAGGTTCTAGCATGTTGGCTACATATGTTTTAGCTGAAAATCCAACAGTGAGTCCTATATTGCCGTCAGCTGTATAACAACAAAGGTGTGTGACAACATGATCAGAGATGTCACCTTCTTGTTGCTGACTGATGACTTCTGTTGTTCTTTGCCAAAAGTTTCACTGTAATTCTTGTTGACAGATATAATCTCTTGTTTTGCCCCAAACGTTACCTTGTGTACCATACAGTAAATATAAATTCAGTAATTTCATTCTTACCGTTATGTTTTGAACTTCGTGTCCTCAAAGTATCATCTCTTGAATTCACCACAGTCGGAGCACAGCATTTTTGGCGTGTCACTTTTCTTGTCTATAAATTTATGAATACAAAAACTATGCTATGAAGAGTTTCTCATGTCGACGTGACAAGCTCTCACACGTTCTGTCTGCCTTGCTACCTTCTCTCTCGTCTCCTCTCTTCCTGTTCCTCTTACCACAGCCCACCCCTATTTATGTGGCCCACATCTGACAAGTCATGCTATCGTGAAATAATACTGTCAAAAGCAGAAGAAACCCCCTTCATGCATTTGGTTAGTCTAGATATGATCCCAATCAAAGGTTTTCATCATTTAAGATAAATTTAAAGCCGTCAAAGCAGCTGTAAGCAACTGCTGCCTTTGCTGCTCATTTGATTATGACAGACCCAACTGCAACATGCTGAAACAGGCGCACAGTTCTTCTGACTCTGTTGTGGTTTTGGCACACATCCTGTTGACTTGCTGCTAAAACGAGAAGTAGAGTCAGACAAGTGAGAGAAGCTGTCTAAGTGAGATTATCGCGTTAAACCACAGAAATTAAAAAGCACCTAATCTGAAAGTCTCTGTTGATGCTTGTAACTAGGCTTAGCAGTGTAGGATGACAATAGAGCACATAAACTCCATTGTATTTAATTAGATCTAATATTAATTGCATAGTCCTTAACACACACACACACACACACACACACACACATACATACATACATACATACATACATACATACATACATACTCCTGCTTTCTGAAAATGCAGGGGATGCAGATGTTTTGTTGTTGTAGTTACAGTTAGCCCAGCAGTGTTACGCTTCTCCCTCTGCTGCCACAGAAAAGCATTGTCTATCACATGATGTAGTGTGTTTACATGGCTTGTACCTTTTCCTGGCAATCGCTAGGGGACCCTGCTTTGTGCGATGCCTCGGATCAGGCTGTGCTGTGCGTCTGTAAGCACAGTTGGGCAGCAGTCGTCGCCACTGTGCGTCGCTGAAAATGTTGCAGCAGCAGCCTCTGACGGGCAATGGGCCCTCCAACGGCCGGGGACTCGGCATGAGTGGCCACCCCGGGATGCATGCTCTTAACTCGGTTCATCAAGCTTCCCAGCATCGGTCCGACGGAGGGGACTCGGGCCTCGAGGGCACAGAAAACGGACATGAACCCCGCAGAGATATTGGTGACATACTGCAGCAAATAATGACCATCACTGACCAAAGTTTGGACGAGGCACAAGCAAAGTTAGTGATAAGTTTGATTATTTTATTTTTAAGGATATTGACGCTACAGTTGCTTTTTTTTGTTTTGCCGCTTTGTCGACTACGACTCGCAGTGGCAAAGTTTCCTGAACTTCAATCTATTGTTTAGATTATTTAGCAAGTAGCTAACTTATTAGATGACGATAGCTAACGAAAACAAAGTTGCTTTTGTTATAACCTCTTCAGATTCATATGCTGTTACGTTAGCCAAATCGTATTGTTTATTTACTGTCATTTACAAATACGTATTTCTTTTAGCAGCCTTGGTCTAAAACGTAACGTTAGCCATTGTTAGCTTGCCAGGCTGCGTTAACCAAGGCTAACTAGCTAAGGCTACAATAAGCAGCTAACAGGTACCGCTTATGTAAACGTTTGAACAGTGTTTTCCTGCACGTTAAAACCTAATTATATGGTAAACAAATGAAAATACGACCGAACTTACTGGCTACCTTATACAGACAGCTTACCAGTGAACAGTCGCCTCCTTAGCTCTTAGCTAGTCAGAAGCTAGCGTTTGCTAATTTAGCCATGGTAAAGGTAGCTGGTCAGTCACTTAATTTGTGTTAATTGTTTTGGTAAATTTGCATGTAGTCACTTTACCTCTGCTTACAGTTAGCTTGTTATGCTAGCTACAAGTCACGCTCTTTTCTTTACGCACAGGAAACATGCACTCAACTGTCACCGAATGAAACCTGCGTTATTCAGCGTCCTGTGCGAGATCAAGGAAAAAACTGGTAACGTTATTTACAAGAGTTTTGATGTTGTCAGTGTTAGGTTTCATGCATTTCATTTTAAACCCGCCTTGCTGAGTTTTAATGTGCGGTGGGCTCTTGGATTATTGCAGCGTTATCAGACTGTGTTGACATTTTGTCATCAGAAGCCAATAAAATCATGTAACGTTATACACCTAAAAGTAATTTGACTCCGGATGTCACAAACTCAATATGTTTACTTGCGATGTCAAAAACAAACGTACAGGAAGATACGTAATTAGACAGCTATTATGTAAAATGCTAATTGGTATAAAATAGAGACACATGACAGAAGCTGGACAAACACACATACAATACCTACAGGGCAATACAATACACCTTACATGCTGCTGGTTGGTTTGATAACTGTACAGTACAAGAGTTAAGCATAGTTCAACTCCTTGTAATAGTTTATGTTACAGGAAAAATAAGAGGGTGGTGGGTAATGTTGCTAGATATTTTCATTTGTGCTATAAAAGATCATTTAGTTTTATCCTTTGTAGTTCAAAGCAAGCCGCTCTTACATTTAGAAAATCCGATTCCCTCAAAGACACTGTTAAAAGTTACGATCACATTCGCTTTCAGTGAAAAGAAATTGCCCTGCGCTGATGTGAAACTGTAAACAGTACGAGAGTATATATGGCACATAGAGTAATGGCTTGTCCACTTTCAAACACAGTGCATCAGTGTTTCTATTGGCTGACTCTGCAAAGTGCAGGACAAAGTTATCTTTGAACCAAGAGTTGCACCAAAACAGGAAACACATGCATGAATGTACAGGCTTCAGCTGAAGTGAATGGGAGGTGGAGGACATTTTCTCAGGACAAAAGTGTAATGTGTCTGTACTTCAACACATTTAAATTATTGCTTATTTTATGTTATAGTTATTCTAGTTTTGTTTATAAAAAATAAACTAGACTACACCAAACTAAACATTTGCAGTCTTCTGTTGATATTTTACCCACAAAACCAATAGACAGTGACATTTGTCTTATTGACAGGCCTGTCAATGAGGAACGCCCAGGAGGACGAGCCTCAGGATCCTCAGCTGGTGCGATTGGACAACATGCTGCTGGCGGAGGGTGTGGCGGGGCCGGAGAAGGGCGGAGGGGCTGCTGCTGCTGTGTCTGCTGCCACCAGCTCGGGAGGGATGTCGCCTGACAGCTCGCTCGAGCACTCCGACTACAAAAGCAAGTTGAGCCAGATTCGCAGTATCTACCACACTGAGCTGGAGAAGTATGAGCAGGTACCGTGTCGCAACAGGAGACGAGCGCTGACATTGCCCGTACACGCTTGCCTGTACTAAAGCTGCTCGCCAGAAGCGTAATCCATTGGCATGTTAGGTCTAGAGTTCAGTCACATAACTTTTCTTTGCCGGGGAATACACTTCTGTCCTTATGTTGCTGATCAAAACACACCAGGTATAAGCTCCATATCTCTGTCTGAGAAGAGGCATTTTAAGATTATTAGAGCCACACATATTCCAACCTACACTAAAGCCCTATTGTGTGCTGTTATTCAAAACACCATTCGAACCTGTTGTAAATCCACCATTGCAATGATACTCTTATCAGCAACATACAATACGTTCTTCCTGCAAGATGAATTAAAACCTTCAAATTGTGTAAGTGGCCTGTTCAACTTGCTGCACATGTAATACATAAAGCAATCCTTCTACAATAAAGTTGTATAGAGCCAAGCTGCTTTATGGGTAATGCCAAGTAGCCAGTAATGCAAAGACCTTTAGTAATTGTGCTTTTACATGATTATACATGCTTACTAACAAAAACAGTAATATTAAGCTGTCGATTTTCAGAATTTTTTTCATTGTGACATTGCATTTTCTTCTCTACAGAAAAGTAGAAAAGATGCCATGTCAGAATAGGCTTTGATAAATCATATCAAACCACATGAAATAATACACCTAGCTTCAATGCTTTGCACATTTCTGTCCTTCACTGTCCGTCATCTTATGCCTCCCCTACCCAGGCATGCACTGAGTTCACCACACATGTGATGAACCTGCTGAGGGAGCAGTCGCGTACACGGCCTGTGACTCCGCGGGAGATTGAGCGCATGGTGGCCATCATCCACCGCAAGTTCAGCACGATCCAGACCCAGCTGAAGCAGAGCACTTGTGAGGCAGTAATGATCCTGAGGTCCCGCTTCCTTGATGCCAGGTAGGCGTGTGTGGTTGTTTTTGTTTTTGTTGTTTTTAAAATCTTGTGCGTATGAAGTACTCACCCCTGTAGGCTTGCACTGTGGCTCTGAAAAGGTTGCACCTTGCCCCGTTTAGGAGGACAGTAGCTGTAGTAAGTGTAGATTCTCAACAGTTGTTGTGGTTTCAAATGGCGAATGAGAGTCAATGCAATAAACTAAAATAATAATAAAACTGACATGTATCATGTACATAGGGTCATTTTTTTTAAACACAATACATTTCCTAATTTGACAAATATTTTTGTTTCAACCAAAAATTGACTAATAGCAGTAATGTGCAGCTATATTGATGCCCCTTGTTCATATTGTTCAGGTTTCACATTCAGGCTTTTCATGTCAATTCGCACCTTTTTATACACATTTCTAGGTAGAATGTACGTAAACTTTTGAGGAGCATTTTCGACTGACATAGTAGCCATTTAGACTTGTATGTGTGAGTGTATAGAAATGGCACGGCCATAAATAGTAACTGTGGCAAAACATAAGGGGGGGGGATCTCAAGTACTTATCACCTGTTTGTGTCTCTTCAGGCGCAAAAGACGCAACTTCAGCAAACAGGCCACAGAGGTCCTGAATGAGTATTTCTACTCCCACCTGTCCAACCCTTACCCCAGTGAAGAAGCCAAAGAGGAACTCGCCAAACAGTGTGGAATCACCATGTCTCAGGTAAACCACTGACTGTGCTTTAAGGAACAAGCAACAATGGAAAGGTTGAGGGTCTTTTGGTGTTCTGGCAAGATCTATGACGGATGTTCAACATTTCTAAAGCTGTGTGTAATTGAGTTTTAGTGTCGGTGAACAAATAAAGACACAGCATTTATATGTCATGTCATATATATCGTCAATAACATGATGCTTAAGCATTTATGTGTGTCTGAATGTGCCGCTCAGGGTTGATCAGTTACTCTCTAAAATGTGTAAATGTAAAAGAGTGTACACTTAGCCTTGCATTGTTTGTTCTTTTCTGCCAGGTCTCCAACTGGTTTGGCAACAAGAGAATCCGTTACAAGAAAAACATTGGCAAGTTCCAAGAGGAGGCCAACCTTTATGCCATGAAGACAGCCTTGGGGGCCAGACAGGGCGACGATTCCCCACACACTCCCAACTCCACAGGTACCAAAAGACGATGAAAGCAACAGTATGCAACTACTCTCCTCGATAAATATATTGTTTTCTACCACCCTCAGTGTACTCAGTTTGTCTTTTATCTCACGTTTTTGCACGTTGTAGGTGTTTGTTTCCTTTTGAAAGACATCCTGACTCTTCACATTTAAAGGCAAAATAATACATAATATATTTTATAATTCCATGATGCCATTAATAGCATATTTGTAGTATTCAACCCTAAACTGCTACAACAACACTTTAAACATTTTTAAAAGGACTGTTAATGTCTATATGTAAAACAGGTTTAAGTAGTAGGGCTGCTCTCCTGTTTTTGTCTTTCTTTAGGGTCTGGGTCCTTCTCTCTGTCCGGGTCAGCTGATCTGTTCCTCGGGGTTCCACCTGTGAACGGCGAGCAGTCCGCTTACCAAATGGGCGTGCAGGTACTTACTATACCACTTATGAAGTAGTTACACACATATTTTAATGATAAGGCTGGTGATATTGTATACTTTTCTTTCCGTCAACCAATCCCATGAAAGATCAAAACCAACAATGAATTGATCCTACTAACAAGTCAGGATTATCAGGATTTCAGTTTTATTTTATCAACAACTACCATGGTAGATATTTTACATTACTACCAACTAGGGCTGCAACTGACAATCATTTTCATTATCGATTTAATAGTTTGGTCTATAAAAGATCAAAAAACAATTGCGGTCACAATTTTCTGGAGCTCATAGTCACGTCAATAAATGTCTTCTTTTGTCTGACCAGCAGACCAAAACCCCGGAGATATTCATTTTGCAATAATGTAAGAGAAGGAAAAGCATCAAATCCTCACATTTGAGAAGCTGGAGCTGCCAAATGTGCGCCATTTTTGCTTGAAAACTGATTTATGATAGTAGACGATTAATTTTCTGTGGATAGACTAATTGATTAATTGACTGCAGGTCTACAACCAACCATTTTCAAAAGCACTAGATAGATTGATTTCCTTCCACGCGAGGTTTGGTTTCCATTCATTTCAGTCAGCTATGAAAAGCAACTTGCAGAGAGTTGAAACCTGCTTGATAAAGGTCCTCATCAGTTTGTCAAAGTCAACATTATCATTCCATGTTATTGCAGTTCTAAATAGGGACTCCACAGAAAATGCTTCTTGTTGGTGTTGATGTGTTAAAGTGCTTTTGGGCAAAAGGTGGTTGCTGAACAACTAATCAGCTCTCAGCTCTTAGATGTCAATGATTCCAATAAACACCTGAAAGCACCAACAAAGAAAAATTGCTGTGAGCTGCATCACCTCGAAATGCAACATAACTGTGACAAAACCAAACCAAACGTGGTGTTTATTGTGATGGATTATTTCTCTAAAATTAGTTTCAAGCCTTTTGGAATTTATTTTCACACATGAACTGTGACAGTAGCTACCCAGCAAATATGAAATCAATCCAAAACCTTGAGTAGAATAGTAGTAATGTTGTGGCAGTAATGTTGGTGGTTTAGGGGCTAAAACCATGATGCTGAAAAATAACACATTGACAGCGAGCAAAGTACAAACACAGACATAAGTGTTGCCCTCTGACACCTTAGTTGTTTTTCTTTCGATTTCTCAGGCTAACGGGAACTGGCAGGGTCGAAACTCTCCCCCGTCCGGCATCTCACCCCACAGCGATCACTCAGAAAACTCTGACTGATGGCCCTGCCCTCTGGCACAGAACGACAGCGACAGAAAGTTTGATGACGGAAAAGACAGAAAGAATGATATCACACTTCCCACTTGGCTGCAGTTGTTTTTGTACGTTGTTTGTTTGGTTTGATTATTTTAGATGTACACTGTTTTTTTTTCCTTTTCTTACCGCTCAGCGTTGGTCATTATTATGTTTGTATAATTAGCTGAGTGCACAGATGGTAGAGTGAAAATGTGTGTGTGTGTGTGTGTGTGTGTGTGTGTGTGTGTGTGTTGTGTGCATGCAGGTGTGGTTTTATTATCGGGGTTTTAGGGTTTGTTTTCCACTACTTTTGACATGTTACTGAGGTGTGTTTGTGGTTGGGAAGGGGAGGGGGGTGGACTACATTATCATTGTTTTTAGCACACTATATCATTATTATTAATATTATTGTTGTTTTATTATTAGTGCTACAACTATTTTCATTTTAACAGCTCAGAAAGAGAGAATGCATTTAGTGAATGAGAGGGCAATAGAGAAAAATCCAAAGATTTCGTGTGTTTGTTTCTCTGTTTTGTTTGTTAGTTGTTGTTTTTTTCTACCGGGCTTATGTGTCCCTGTAAGATGAATGAGGCGTGCCTGAGTCCATATTAATGGTTTGAATGAGTATATCAACAGTGCTGTCTTTTTTCTGTACAGTGAAACACCTGTATTCTCTCTACCTCTTTTACAATAAAGACTCTCTGTATTCACAACCAGATGGTGATCGGTCCAGGTTTATGTAGAGTCAAGAGGTCATAATGAAAAAGCTTGAGGTATGTAGTGGTCAGTATTAAAGGGTTGGTTCACTCAACTCTCACCTTTAACTGTATCTAGCCATGCAAACAGTTTTGGTTTTATTTGCACAAGTTTTTACATATTTTCCTCTTTTTTTCCCACAATACAATGGAGGTGAGTGGAATTTAATTTATGGTGCCCACTGCATTGAAAAATAAAATTTAGAAATATAGACATGTCTTTCCAGTAATAATGGCCCAGTTACTCAGGATAATCCACAGATCTCAACGTGAACAGTTTTCACTGGAAGTACCTTATTAAGAGGTAGATCCAGTGAAAACTTTGGACAGCATGTTATTGTATTGTTCAGTGTATCAGTGCAAGGTTGCATCAACTGGGAAAAGCGGCAGCTCCCCAAAAGACTCGGGTTAGCTGAATGTCAGTTAGCTGTAGTTATATAATCAACTGAAAGTGTGTTTTTGGAATTTGCACCACTTAAGTACAATATCAATCAATGATAGGCTCTGCATAATTACCTAATCTTGCCCTGTCAGATGGAGCTGTTCTGTGTCAAAATCTAGTTTCAACATTAATTTTAACATGTATTATGCTGACATGGTGCATATTACTTAATACATTTTTTTTATTTTTTACTAGGTTATTTGACAAAGGCAATAGTCAAATGTTCATTTATCCCTGGCTAGATGTTAAAGGCACTCTTAAAAATAGGATAAAATGACTAATATAAAATTCATATACACAACATAATAAATATGCACAAAAAGATAGTAGGCCTACAGTTCACATCCACCACAGTATATCACATGGCAGTTAGCAACAATTCAAACTTGATAAGTAAAGAAAAAAAGTTGTGTTTAATAATATTACCACAAACTATAGGAGCCCAACGAGTGGCACCCTAACAGGGTAATCCAGCCATGTAAAGTGGACATTGATTCTGGAAATTCCATTCACCTCCGATGTACTGAGATAGAGTACGATCTTAAAGACAAATATCTCACAACCTGGGAAAATAAGACTATGTGGCTAGATACCATCCTTCATCCTTTAACAAACAACCTCAAACCCTATGACTCAACCTCTCTGACACAGTTTCAACAAATAATGGACATTATAACCCTCTCCAAAGTTAGTGAGAGCAGAGATAGTGGACTGTAATTTATTGCACAGGACAAATGTTGGCTAATGTTGTCCTGAACTTAAGACCACCAACCCCATAAATGTTATTATTACATATCGCATTGTGAAACCTAGTAAACTAATAGGTAGAGTATTAGTCCACACCAGTATTATCATTTTCTAGACCTTAGAGGTCCTTATTGCTGTAGATGTCACCCATTGAATAGACAAGACTTTACAAACATGTATTAATCTCAGGATATTATTTCCTGCAAGAAATGTTGCAGGGTTTGCATCACTGCCAGCTACACAGAAAGCAAATTCTAGGAAAATACAGAAGTTAATGCCAAAAAGTAATATGAATATTACACTTGTATAATTAAAACCAAGTCCCTTTCTAAAAGTGTATGTTGGAGGGTTAGAAGACAAATAATTATTTATTTGTATATTTCTTTGTTTCAAATGTTATTTTCGTATGCAGTGGAGCAGCAAACTTTTAATAATGCCACGTTTTACGCAGAAAAATGAATATGCTACTCCTTTCTCAGAAAGTTAAGATGAGATGGGGTGTTATAGTGTGGCGTTAAATACTGTAGGATTCTAATCATGCGCCCCAGCTATAATGCAATCAAGGCTGTTAATTAATCTACATCAGCAAAGGACCCCTGAGGGCCCTCGAGCTCCAGTTTGGGAACCACTCGTTCAAATGTTAAAAAACAAAAAGCTGTCACGTGTGCGTCGCCACTGTCACTCAGCTTTCCCACGGTCGCCTGGCGACATCAAAGGGTTTCCACAAGCAAATGTCAAACAACTGTGGCGCTGAAAGGCGCGCCAGCACGAGACAGTTACCCAAATGGCACGCGTGGTCTACTGCGACACGGAGGTGTGAATGCAACAGTGTTTAACCACTGTTAAACACCCTGCGGACTTACTAACAAATGCAAAGGCAGGTGTGAATGGCAAAGTGTCGGCACTTGCCGTAAGTGAGCGCACAGTTAGTTACAAGGTTAATAGAAGGGAATAAGGAGAAAGAAAGAAAGCCGTCTAATAAATGATTTTGATCAAATAATATGGAGGCTATAATTTCTCAATTTGGCACCAGAAATGACATTATGGACGAAAGATGTCGCAGGCTTTGGTAGTCTACATTAATAAACCAGCAGAACAGATGGACAGACATGCCAACTCATTCAGTGACTCGCACCTCAAATGGTACATGCCACGCAAATGGTTTATGCTGTACTGACTACTGCATCCAAGTCTCTAGGGGGGAAAAATACAATAAAAGCGCAAAAACATCACTATGTACTCACAATTTAGTGTCGCATATAATATAAATGTCCGTAAACTAACATTATTATGATTTTAAATGTTATAAATTCGTCATAATTTACTGTCAATATTAAGATTTGTGAAATGGTTCTTTTCCACTTTTTTGTATTATTTTTTAATGCAAAAAAGCAATACTCAAATTCTCATATATATCACTGGCATTTGGGAAATACAAAGGTGAGGTTACCAGTTATCAGCTTTTCCACTGTTCACCGCTGATTTAATCTCAAAGAAAGCAAATCTTAACTTAATTTTTCTATATTTTTAAGGTAAAATCAGTCATTTTACGCATGGCTTTTTACGCACGGGTTCGCGCGTAATATGCTTTCATACTCTTGTGTCTTGTTTTTTGTAGCTTAAGCACAAGCTGGTTTGTTCCATGATGTCGAGATCGGATCAATAAATTGTAAGATAAGTCAATTTAATTCAGTTTAAAGTATCTCTCGAGCGGCCGAGGGGAGGGGGTGGGTGGCAGCTGCGGGAGGTGGGTGCGCTTGTAAAATTTGATGGTAGGAGGAGTCTGCGGGACTGGCTGGGAGGAGGTAAAAGGAGCAGCCTGAGACAAGAGCCTCATTACCTGATCAGTTGCAGACTGACCTGTTGGTCCACTGGCTACAATGAAACTGTTACAGGAAACAGAGGATGCAACAAACGAAAGAAAGGTAAAATAAACCTTAATACATGTGTTAGAAATAGTTTTTATATAGACTTTAGACAAGGACTGCTATTGATGGTTGCACTCAGATATTAAAGTGGTTGAAATGATTTGGTTTTGCCAAATTAGAGTGTTTTACTGTGGGCTGAACTCTCCAACATATAGTGAAATATCCTACAGAAATGTCCCAGAAAACATTGACCTTAAAACTTTTAAATCAAAGTAAATGAAAGGAAATTGAATCACCCACTACTGTACATTTGAGTAATTCCCACAACGATTTTTTTTCTTTTCTTCTAGTTCATAAAATCTCAGGTGGAGAAACATCGAAGGGAGAGGATGAACCGCAGTCTGGAGCACCTGAGGACCATGTTGCTTCAGGAGCCACAACAACTGGTAAAAAAAACAAACAAAACAAAAACGTTTGAGTGCAGATTTTGTGAAAAGCGATAATATGGTTTCCATCTTTGTTTCAGTTTTTCAAAAATGTATTAATCATTATTTTTATGCGGCACCAAAAATGAACAGTCTCATCTCAAGCACTAAATATTAAATTATGTTTTGTAAAAAGAAAATGCTCTACTGTACACAATATCAAAAAAATCCAGTGACATTTCAACATTTGCATACAATTAAATATAGAAATGTTTAGGTAAAGAAAATAGGTTACAAATAGAATGTCACTGCATTGAGAAAGCTATATTTCAAGGGAACGTAATGATTATGTACCATTCAGGCGTCTTAATAAAGCTGGCAGACTCCATTAACTCATGCTGATGTTTTCATACAGGGTGGGACTCAGCGCAGAGTGGAGAAAGCTGAGATACTTGAGCACACAGTCCACTTCCTACAGAACACTGCTAAAGGAGACAACACGAGAGCTGGAGGAGGTGGTGGAGGCCAGAAACACTCCTTCCAAGACGGCATCTCCACCTGCATGCAGAGAGCTGCACACTTCCTGGGACCTGAAGGGAAAGGCCTGTGGCTTGGAGCAGCACTGGATGCATCTTTTGCTGCTCGCTTTTCCTGTCCAGACTCTGATCCTGCAGGCCTTCGAAGGAGGACTGAAGCCGGTTCCTCCAGCTCTCTGCCACACACAAAGTCCATTCTACGGATGCTGAGGCTAAAGTCCAAGCACAGACTGCATACACAAGCCTTCAGCGTGAACAGTTTTGCTCATCCATACCGACTTCCAGTCCAGCAGGGGTTTCCCAGAATTCCCCAACAGGCTCAGAGACAACATCAGCTTGAGATCAGGGCGGAGACAGGAGCGAGCAAACAGAGCCCATCCCAGAGCCACCCGGTCAGCCAAACTTTGTGGAGGCCCTGGCCTTGATCACATTGAATTTTTAATGACTCTAACAACTGTTTAATCTTCCTGAAAGAACATTTGCATTGTAGTCTTGTGAACAACAACATCTGGTCTTCTTATAACTCATAACGTTGTTGGTATTCAACCACACCCTCAAGGCCTGTAAATAATGTAAAAATCTCATTTGTACATGTGCTGTCTGTGTGATAGGGTTGACTCAATACTCTTGTTTAATGCTTTTGAATGAGCGCAGTCAGTGGGGCAGCCATTTATTCTGCTGACAGGCACAGGGACTCTCCCAGACTGAGACAGATGTGAGCTGGATCGCGTGGCTGAGCCGAGTTGTCCAGCTGGGACTGCCGCTATGCTGAAGTGCAAGTTTAGAGGTGAGTATCGTGGAGCTGAAGAGTTTCTGTCCTCCTTCATATACTGTTAAAACCCCGCTGATACTGAAGTGGATAATGACAGAGTGTCCATCCATCACATTTCCAGGTGTGGGACTTCAGGGTTTGAGGCTGGGAGAGCCCCATGCAGCCCCTCACATTCACCTGTGTGCCATGATGTCTGCCGGCATTTATGACATCTGTGGCTCTGTGTACAATATAACTTGTATTCTCTTTAAATATATACCTTGTCTATTTTGCACACTAATTTATTCTGGATGTCTCCCTATGGTGAGCAGTATTCTTTTTTATAAAAAAATAAAAACATTTCTTAAAATGAAAAAGCGTGGTGTCAAATGATTTTAAAATGTCTTAGATACAAGCTTCAGGCTTTTTGTTTGCACTGACGTTGACAGCTCTTTTTAGTTTGAGTCTGAGGTGTGAAGCATGGCGTCCTGCAGAGCGACATCCTCCGGGTGGCTATGAGGTGAGGAGGAGGAGTTCAGTAGCAGTTCTCACTTCAAAGACATCAAAGATAGTCCCGCTCACACATGATACACTTGGTTTGAATGCCTTTTTGGATTAATCAAACCAAGAATAGACAAGATATAATATAGCTCGGAGCAGTCTGTGTAAAAGATTTACCACAAACATTTTTTTTTAATGAATCTAATTAAATCATATAACAATCCAGTTAGATGCAGCCAATAGCCCTGACACAGTGTGTTTCCACCTATTGCATTCTTAAAGAAATCTGACTGAACTTTTGTTCCTAAAAATACAATTCTTTGTTATATAATTTCTTATATAATTTTATAATGTAATTGTAACTGTGTAGCTTCACAGTCCCTGTTGAACTTGTTCAGAATGCTAAAGCTCTACACTGAACTGCTTTTCCAACAAGGAGTATTTTAGCTGGGCTAACTGCAGTCTAAGTTTCTATTAGGAACAACTACACGTCCAAATAACTTTTCTTCATCATACTCTCTACCTGACGGGATGAAAACCCTCCCAGTTCATGTCCACGTTTGTTTTCACTGTAATTAGTATTCATCCCCCCCAATGCAGGCCATTTGTTTTCTGCACGTGTCCGGTGTCACTTCAAGGGAAACAAAACGTGTCTTAACACCTCCTGCATCCCTTTGAAGTTCAGTCACACTCAGAGGACATGTGTCCTTCACTTGTCTTCAGCTGTCTGATTATTTATTTCGTTTTTCCTGAAAAAGCAAACAATATTTCGATTCGTTTGAAACCGACATAAAAACACATTTTATTAAGCCAGTAAGAAATTCGGTGAATTTACAGTTAGTTCTGAATACACAGAAAAATGTGCCAAGAGCAGAGAGAGCAGAGGACCAGCATTCATGTTAAATGATGATTTGGCCCATCATTAGGCCCTGCAGTGGAAAAACGTAATCATGAAAAATCAAGAACGCAGTCACGTTTATTTCTGGAAGAGTTTGTCTACTTGGTTGGGCTGAAATTAAATAGAGGTGGATAGACTATAGTTCTATTGGCTCGGTAATAGTAATCTTGTCCTGTCGCAAAGGACAACACTACTATTAAAATGTAAGTTATTTTTATTCTTGTTAACTTATTGGCCACCAACCGCAGTTCCTATAGTCCAACCTTTATCATTACTGGATGTCACCGATGTGAGACAGCAGGGCTCTTTCTCATGGGAAAACGACAGCGAATTCGGTGCTCATTTGCACTTTTATTATCTGTTAGAATTAGTGCATCATTAAAATACGCATGTGGAGGACTGTTGGCTTTCAGGTTCCCACACATGCGTACACACACTGGTCACTCAAATGCAAATTACGCACCATTGCCCCGTCATTTAAATGATTTTACACTTGTTCGTTTGTTGAGCTCATTACGACTGCAGGTCTGCCTCAGTTTCGTTGAAGAGCACTGGCCTCATTTGTGGTTGATATTCACCTTATAAAAACACAATTCTCACGAAGAAAACTTGCTGTAATTATAACAGAGCTGGCGGTTTCTTCTGAACACAGATGTCTGCTGTTTTGATTCCTACACCAAGTCAATTTGAATGCATTAAATTGTCGCCCAGGTGTTAAATAGTCGTTGACTAAATTATTAGAGTGAAACCCAGCAGGACTCAGATCCCGAAGAACCACTGCTAGCTTAAATTGTGACTTTAAGTAAAAATAAAAATTATTGGCTTGTGGCGTCATGGCCGTCTTACTGTATTATCTATGTGACTTATCTCAATGATATTTAAAGTTTTTCTGAGATATTTGTATCATGGCTTACTAAATGAAGGCCTAGGCGCGTGCCAAAAACATTATGGCGGAGAGGATTTCACAAGATAAACTCATCTTAACTCAGCAGCCTCCAATAGCTTAACTCATCTGAACTATTATGCTCCATCTATCTCGACGGAACTGACGAGGAAGAGTTCTTCTAATGTATAAAAATATTTAATAATACAAGTTTGTTACAAATTGTGTTTTGTAATGAATTCGGTCAATTGTTAAGCATTTTCCGGCTGGCGCGTGTTTGAATTAGGTGTGAAGTGGTCGCGTGCTGCTGGAGCTACTGCACGTGTCTGTCTCAAAGGGTTTAGTGAATTTCAGAGTTTATAGGGTCAAATAACAAAGAGACGGGGTTTGTTCCGGCAGTCAGTGTGTAGAACACATCTAAGATAGTAACCATTAACTGAAAAATAAGAATTCATCTCTAAAATCAACAGCTAAAGGTCATCATAAGCTAACTAGCGCCAAAAAAAAAATGTAGTTTCCCCTCTAATTTATGGACTAATAATGCCTTGAAAAAACATATTGACAAAAGTGGTGGAAAGTAACTATAGATTTACTCAAGTATGTACTGTATTTAAGTAACATTTTGAGGTACTTGAACTTTACTTGAATATCAAGTTTATGTCACTTTATATTATAATATACTTCACTTCAGAGGGAAACATTGTACTTTTTACTCCATTACACTTATTTGACAGATATAGTCACTGGTTACTTACTTACAGATTGGGATTTTACATAGTAAAATAAATGTATGATACATTTATAAAACCAGTGTTGCCCAAACATTTGGCTTGTGACCCCTAATAACAAACAGTGACTGGTTGGGGCCCTCTGCCAGCCCCCAAAAAAAATACTATACATTTTTTACATTTTTGCAGCAGAACTTAGCAGTTCTTCTTTCCTCTCCCATTAATCATCTCACCACCCCCAGATTTATTCTGAGGAAGTTTAGAATGGTATTTTTACGTTATTGTAGTGATACTATCACTTAAGAAAAGGATCTGAGTACTTCCATCACTGCAAAACGGACTGGTTACATAAGCAATGTGCAAGAAGATCAACTGTTATAATGTTGCGAGGAGAATGAGGCAAATGGTCACGTGTTCTTCAAACCAAATGACAATAAATATAACTAAATGGCCTTTAGTCGATGCACATTTGCCGTCTGACACAACACCATGCAGACAAATGTTGGATAAGTGTGACAGAGGGAGAATGTCCCCCAGCTCTTTCTCATCATGGGAACGTGGAGCAGAAGGCTTCATCCTCACTTTATTACCTGTTAAAACCGATACTTCATTTATAAAGTGTGCTTGGAGGCGAGGTGGCTCTCAGGTTCCCACACGCACACGTGGAACTCGGAATAATCGTTACATGGTGTGATAAGAGTCCAAAAAAAGTTTGTCGTTTTGTTTTAATACTGTAACTAAACACACTGATTGGAAGAGCTGCGCGTAAAAGGATAGACTTTACGCGCGCCGCGGTTGTCCCTTGAGTAACAGTAACATTTGCCAAAATGTAGGCTACAACTTGAAAATAGATAGTAAACGAGAGTTCTTGTTAGATGATCCGACAACAGATGACACAAGGACTTGATTCAGTTTTGTTTACTGAGTGTGGGAGACTGTCCACGCCGACAAACCTTCAGTAATTCTGGCAAATGTGGCAGCATCTCCTCCAACTCTCTCATGGGAAAATTGAGCAGGGATCTCTGTTCACACTTTATTACCTGTTAGAATCGATACATCATTAAAAAGAGTGTTTGGGGGAGAAGTGGCTTTCGGGTTCCCACGCGTTGCTTCACAAAATGGCATCATGAAATGTACCGCCATTTGGTTTTAATCTCATTATTTCACAGGTAGGCCTATTTGCAATTTTTACGCGCGACACGTAGATGTTATTTTCAGCAGACTTTGCAGATTGTTTGTAGATTAAGAAACATATTTTGAATAGAATAAGATGCATTTTAAACTTGGAACTGTAGTTTTAGACTTGGTTTTGTTTTACATCCACAACCAAAGACACAACACTTGAGAGAGCTGCGCATACAAGAGTGGATTTTACGCACTCCGTAACCGTTTCCCTTGTTGCAGATGTGTTAGAATCTATGCGAACCTCAGTCATCAGTGAATCGCTGAATGGGCGCTTATTCAAAATGTCTTCGACTTCAGCTGATTTTCTCGGCTCCACACTCCTTTCTGGCAGTGTCCATAACAATGGCGTGAGAAGTCACCCACAGTCATTTGTCTGGGCTTCACGCTGGTTTGGCGGATGTTTGTTGCTTTCCCTCACACATGTAAATAAGCGTCACACGAGCTGGTAACACCTTTCACAGGCGCGTGCCGATCACACTAGGCTGGGCAGCTGCACGTGCCCGCAGATTAGTGAAGGGTCCTTCGGTCTGCATTCATCTTCAGATACTTGTCAAAATGTGTTAAAACAGATTATTAAGAAAACCCGGACGTAGAAAATAAATAAAAAGGCTATATATATTTTTATTTCTAACTTTCAGTGTTTTAATAATAATAGCTTAAACTTTTCCACTGATATGGCCAACTCTTAACTTTTAAACTGGAGGAGAAAAGAGTCACAACAAAGTAGGCGTTCACTTATATTTTACAGACATTAACGACTTGGTAAAAGTGAGTTTAGTAGTTTCAGCGTATTTTACTGGAGTAAAATCAAGTCTGTGATCAGAGGTGAAGGGAGGAGCCTAAAGTTACGCCCACCTATGGCTTAAAAGCCCCAACTGAAGACTGTGTGTTCACGTTCAGCTTTGACTGAAAGACCGACAGAGCTGCTGCTACCGCTGGATTGTTCTTGGAATACAATCATGAAATTGCTTCAGGATTCAGAGGACGCCAAGGCCAAAAGGAAGGTAGGCTACTTGTATCATCTATGTCTTCATGGAATATTACATCTTATTTTGTAGCTCATCGCAGCATCTGTTATCCGTATTGTCTCCCCCTGAGATGCACGTTACTCCGTATGTGGGACAAAAACATGTCACCTCTCAGTCTCATTGCATTCATTTATTTGACTATCTCGTTTCTGTCTCGTAGAGTCTCAAACCTCAGGTGGAGAGACGTCGAAGAGAGAGAATGAACCGCAGCCTGGAGAGCCTAAAGACTCTTTTGCTACAGCCACAGGTAAATGCCACATAGCTCAGGTGGTCAGTTTGTTCATCCTACAAGATTAAATGTCTTTTAATAGGTGCCGAGAAACTGTTTATTAACTCTTTGTTTCTGTCCTAGGAAGCGACTCAGCGCAGAGTGGAGAAAGCTGAGATACTTGAGCACACAGTCCACTTCCTACAGAACCCTGCCAGAGGAGACAACACGAGAGCTGGAGGTGGTGGTGGAGGAGGCCAGAAACACTCCTTCCAAGACGGTTTCTCCACCTGCATGCAGAGAGCTGCACACTTCCTGGGACCTGAAGGGAAAGGCCTGTGGCTTGGAGCAGCACTGGATGCATCTTTTGCTGCTCGCTTTCCCCGTTCAGACTCTGATCCTGCAGGCCTTCGAAGGAGGACTGAAGCTCATTCCCCCTCCAGCTCTCTGCTTCTCAGAAGGTCCTCCAGGTCCATTCTTCAGTTGCTGATACACAGGTCCAGGCACAGATTGTGCACACCTGCCCCCACTGTGGCCAGTTGTGTTCAGACCCGAGGAGAATCACATCGCTCCCCCACAACTCCCCAGCAGCTCCACAAAGTTGCGAGTCAAGCGAGCAAACAGAGCCCGTCTCAGAGCCAGCCGGTCAGCCAGTCACTGTGGAGGCCCTGGCCCTGATCACCACGCAGTGACTTCAGAAACTGAACTTTTAATGACTATATCATGCGGATTGATATTCATACAGCAGCATGTGGTGTTCATTTGACTTTCTACAAGGACATTTTCAGTGCAGCGTATTGAACACGGGCCTCCTGCTTTCTGTAAAGTCTGATAAATTTGTAGATATTGTAAATTTATTACGATCACACCAAGTGCTGCTACAGCCTTTACAGGCCAACTCGTGTTAATTGTGTCATTTATGAAGTATTTTTGCACCTTAATTTATTTTATTTGTCATTTGTAAATAAACAAAAGGAAAGATCACTAAACAATGCATATGTGTTCACTGATTGTTTGCTGGCACGTGTCTTGAGTAGCACAAGTGTGGACTTAATGCTGCCACACACGTGAGGATGAAAGGCACCATGCGGTGACGTTTCGCACACAATTTCACACAGTGGAACATCCTCACTTCGAAAAACTATAACATACATACAGGTGGCCAAAACATTTAGCAAAATTAAATACATACTTACATTTATACGTAATTAGGCTTTCGTTATTACAAGTATTGTCGATTGTCAGCTATGTAGTATGAATCTATGTATATGTTAGAATTATAGTTCAATTTGAATTAACTAAATAAATCATTATAAGCTGATGAAGAGTTGAAGCAGTGCGTAAAAGGTGCCATTCCCGTGCGTAATGTCAGATCTTCCAGCTTTGACATCGACATTAAGTGACAAAGTTTTTCCAATTTAAATAGATACTTAATTGAGAATAAGAATCGCTGTAATTACCAAAGTCACTATTTACTGCATAAAGAAAGTGGCGTTTTTGGCGTGCGTAAAACCGACGTTGCCCGATCTTTTAATTGCGTCCGTTTAAAGAGTTGTTACCACACCAGGAACAGTTCTATCAGTCTGTAACTCATTTGCATCTCAATCGTCGGCGAATGCGCGTGGGAACGTGGGAAGTGTCTGTTCTCTGTGCCACCCTCTCCAATGATGTATCAGTTTTAACAGGTAGTAAAGCTATAAATGCAGCGCCATTTCCCCTTTTCCCACGAGAAAGAGTTTGAATCCTTTTGACGTCACTTTATCTGAAGAAACTGTATAGAAATATAAATAGAAAATCCACTGGACAGCTGGAAATGTTTGTTTTTTTTTCTAAACCGCTTAGTTACTTTTTTTTATTAAACCCAAACAGTTTTGGAAGTAAAACAGTGAAACGAATGCTGGCATTCCTGTGATGAGATGACTGCCTCTTTCAACCAACTTTGTTGCTAGAAACTTTGGGTTGTTATAGTAGACTATTTAATTCAAATGCGTTAAATCCAGAAAACCTTTTGATCTACCGGAAACACACCTGCACGCGCCAGTTCTGCATATACATAATATCAATTGGTGTGAATTACAGCTCAATATGAGTCGGTGGCGCTGAAGATATTTTTCAGCTCCTGTTTGCCTCTTCTAAATAAAATCTTATGTCATAACATCGTCATGAATTTATAAAATGTGCACTAGTTGTGTGTTCAAACAAAAATGAGCTTTTATTTAAATTCTAGTGGAGATCTATAAAGTTTCCAAACATACAAAATATGCCAGGCTGAATTTTGTAGGAAATATAATATATATATATATATATATATATATATATATATATAATGGCAGGACTGCAAGACTGGTGATTGGAAATCCTCACAAAATCTTTACATGCCAGAGAGACATACTTTATAAAACACAGACAGCACATAATATATATATATATATATTTATATAGCCTTATGTAGCCTTCAATGTGAAGAGCCTTCACACATCAGTGATTCACATCATATCAAGTCTGTAACTTTTATTTATGTATTTATCTGTTATTCTTTACAATTATTTGATTGATTGATTTATTTGTCATGAATATGAGGTAGTTTGGAAGTATTTATTGTACCCATTTTGAAAATTATTCTGATATGCAATTCCCCTTCCTTTTGTTCAAGCTGTGATGTCTGATCATTGTACATTGGTTTTGTTAATAAAGATGAAAACAAGGAAGGAATATATAAGATTTATGAGTATATAAGGAACACTCATGCTGACTATGATGCATGTGGATTTGAAAATAAAATTAAAAATCCATATTATTTGCATGAAAAGTCACTTTATTGCATGCATCAGCAGGATTCTGACATCTTTGTGCAACCATGCATTTTTTAAACCATTTATCCTTGATTGTTTCTGCAATAATCAGAATACAACCTGTACAATGTCAAGACAAAGTGAATATATTACAGTGTTTGGCAACAAGATTTACAAGATGAAGCAGTTTCAGGGTGACTGTGATATTCACCAAATGTTTGACTGGCATTCATCTCAGACATGTTGTTATATTACTTATTTGACTGTGCCATGAAAATTTACAAGGAACAATACCCCCCTCCCAGGTAAAAAAATATAAAAATAGTAATAATTTAGGCAAGGTTGAGAGAAAACTGGGATTTGGGAAGGAAAATCTCCAAGTGCTGCTGTGTATTACTTTGACAGTAATCTAACAAGCAAATCTGTCAGGCGACACCTGACAGACGCATTCTGGGTAATAATTAAGGTTCCAAAATGGCAGTAATTCAAGGCTGGACTCCCTCCAGCTTCGGGCCTCCCTGTAAGCCTTCTGCTTTGCATTTGGCTTAACAACAATATACACCCTGTGCCAGACTAAAACTCAGTGCCTCTCTGTCAATATAGCTTCATTGTCTTTATACTATTCATACATGTTCTTCGATGCTATTATTATAGGGTGAATGGGAAGACAGCTGACATTTTGTTGCTTGTTTCTGTTCTCTACAAGGCTGTTTGTGTGGAGTCAGTAGTGTTGTTTGACCTCTCACCTCTGGATTTCTGCTCGGAATTTGTTGAACTCACCGCTGCTTGTTCTACTCTACTGGGATTGTCACCATTTACAACTGTCTGCCGATCTGATTGGGCGGCAGCATCTGTGGGAGGTGAAAAAACCACTCTTTCTATGGGCTCATTGGCTGTTCTGTCTGTCACAAAAACATAATTGGGCTCTGGCTGGTGGGCAGTGGAGCGACGCTGCAATGCATGCTGGGTGCAGGAAAAGGAACGCTGCCGAGGGGCAGGCTGGGGCGACAGGAAGTGAGGTGTTGCAGCTCTGGGGACTTCCTGATGTCTGTCACGATCTTCGTCTTCTGAGGTTACCTCCTGTAAGGTGCTGATTGGCCGAGGGGAGTGGCCCATGATTCTTGGAGGGACCAGCGCTGTTGCTGATTGGTTGAGCTGTGGTCGCCAGTTCTGAGGTGAGGGGTACTGCATTCGGTTCATTGACCAATCGCTGGCAAGACAAGAAAGTCATCACAATATTAGACTGCAACACAGAAACAGAGAGGTTTGCAAAAAAAGTGGGAGTTTAGCACGTTTTCCCGTAAAATACAAAATCACTGTGCTTGATTTCCCAGTGTCTTTAAATGCACCACCAAGGAAGCATTTTCAGAACACTAACTGCATTAGCACAAGACACCAACACAACTTTCCACTTTTTACAAAAAACAACACAAATGCTACATTTGCTCTGTGATGGATTACCAATATCATGGATTTTTCAAGTTGCTGCAAGCTGATGTGTATACGCCCTGATTCTGTAAAGCACCCCCCCAAAAAACTATGTTTTGAAACTCAACACAGTATGTTGCAATGGTTTCACTATTGCCACTTTGCAGTGTGAAATAATATTAATTCAAAAATCAATATTAACTGTGAGAAAACTGCTTTACTGCAAAGCATAAATAAGAATTGTTTACCATGATGAGCTCTTACA
The DNA here is from genome assembly GCF_020085105.1 of Siniperca chuatsi. Lineage (NCBI taxonomy): Eukaryota > Metazoa > Chordata > Actinopteri > Centrarchiformes > Sinipercidae > Siniperca > Siniperca chuatsi. Next base: position 6,132,375 of record NC_058050.1, on the reverse strand, counting down.
AAGAATTTGCAATCCACAAGTTACTTTTACAGGATACTGCAGTGCTTAACAGTGTAGTCACAGTGTAGTTACAATATGTTTGATGCCAACAGCAAAAAAAAAAAAGTATTTTAGCTTTAGCTAATTGGCTAAAATGTGCAAAAAAACCCCGCCAGTGTGGTCCTTATGAGCCAATTCAAGTCTCACCATCTCATGGTCCACTCTGCTCACAGTGTGAATTGTGGATCTTTTGGTCTATCTGTCAGAAAATACTGAAAAATCCCAATTTACTAAAACCCAAGGTGATGTCATCAGATTGCATGTTTTGTTCAATTAACACTCTAAAATCCATAGATATTCAATCTATTATCAATTTCCTATCACATGCAACTGACAAGGTGGAACTGAGGAGAGTTTGGTATTTTTGCTTGAAAAACAGTTATTGATCACTGATTATCCAATAGTTGCATATTATTTTTCTCTTGATGGACTAACTGGACTGATTAATCGGCTTATCATTTCAGCTTTAATTGTAAATTTCTCGCTTACTCATCAGAAGGCAAATAAAGAGACACATGCTGTTGTCTGTGCATGCATTTTATTACTGAAACCTTACTTTTGTGGAGGAGGGGTCATATCTCGATGCCCTATGATGCCAGAGAAGGAGGCACTTCTTCCAGGCAGGCCTTGTGAGCCGGCCCATGGCGAGTACATCAGAGCGCGCTCCTCCCACAGCATGTCATTGGCCGAGTCGACGGGAACAGGCCCTCTCTGAATTTGGTGAGCCAATAGGAGTTCCAGAACCTGGTGATGCATGCCCTCTCTGGCCACGTCGATAGGTCGACGTCCTCTCCGGTCATGCAGCTCAAGGTTGGCACCATGAAGGAGGAGAAGTCTGGACGTATCATAGCAACCATGGAGGGCAGAGAGGAAGAGCGCTGTCTCGCCCTAGTGGAGAAATAATCATAAATATAACATGTTTCTGTGACGTCTGGAAGATATTTATTACTCTTACAGTACAAGTGTCATGATCTGCCCAATATGCCCAATCATTCAGAGTAATAGCCTATTAATAATACACCAGGCAGGTAAAAACAACTGTCAATACATTCAAGATTTACTTAAATTAAACAGGGTTGTACAACTTTAAATAAATCAGGATTCTTAGTCCTCCTTAATAACCACTGATAGAGAAACAGTCAGAACTTACCTTGTTGTCTTGCAGGTCCACAGCGGCCCCATAGCGAATGAGAGTCCTTGTTAGGGAGAGGTGGTTTACTGAGCATGCCCAGTGCAGGGCTGATCTCCCTGAGAGAGACAGTGTGAGTGGAGGGGAGGTGAGAGGGAAGAAGGGAGGGAGTAAGTCAGCCAATGAACAACCATTACACAACAGAGTCGAGCCAAGGTGGTGAAGAGAGGGAGAATGGAGGGATGGGATGTGGAGATGAAATGTTTCAGCCTAAGTGAGAAAGAGATGACAGAGACAGGAAAAAAAGACAAAGAGATGTACAAATAGGTAGACAGAAGGACAGAGAGACAGCAAAAGCAAGGAGAAAGATGAGCAACAAAGTTAATATGTCCATCAACCCGAGTTTGAGCAATAGAGCACATTAACTTTGTTCTGAGTCAGAGGAGGGCAGCAGGGGAGCTGGAGAAGGAGGAGGAAGAGATGGGAGCCATGGAGAGATGAGCACAGGACAGGAGAGGAGGGACACAAAAGGAGGACGTGAGAGAGACGGGGTAAGTTACACCAGTTACTCAGCCCCTTAGTGTACAGGTGTCAGAAAATAATGGCTTGTTCAAGAGCTAGAGATTTTTCTCCAAGGTGAAGTTTAACCCGGCCATGCACTGGAACCAAATATGGCATGTGAACAGGTAAGTTAGCCAAGCTAGCAGCGTGGCTCTACGGAACTACAGTCTCGGTTGGTCGGTCTGTCTGCTCTGCTAACGTGCTGCTTTCACTACGCAGGCTGTGCAGACACGCTGTGCAGACAAGTCTTATTACAAAAATATAAAATGTTATTAGCTTCCCAGTCACTCGGTAGAAGAAGTTTGACATATTTGATTTATTAAAAATATAAAATCTACCACATAGACAAATTATGATGATGAATAAGACACAAAAAGTGCAGACTATTACATAAAATTTATAAAACCCAAAAAATACTTGTTTGTCATTTTGAGTTAAAAAGCACTTAGAAAATCTGCCATTTTGAACCAATTCATGCATGAAGGGGTTAAAGCAGAAGTACTTAATCTCTGCTTCTGACCTCAGTAATTCTTCATTACTATTTTAACCTGACTGCCTTATGAGATGGATGAGGTTTATTTCACTGTGAATTGTAATTTAAATAAAATTTGCTACAATAGCATTCATATTGCTCTTACTTCAAGAAGGTTAAAACAGGCAGAAGAATTACAAGAATTGCATGCAAATACTATTTGACTGAGGTTTGGGGTTGAGTCAGACTTCTAGTAACCAAACCTAACCTAGATGCATTACCAGTATGATCAGTGTTGTTGACGGGCACTCCTGCTCGCAGCAGCTCCAAGACCACTCTGTCCAGCCCGCTGCGCACCGCTCGGATCAGAACCACAGACCCATCCGGGCCACACCACTCTGCAGACTGCCAACACAACCAAGCCATGATGAATATATAAGACAGACATGCACATGACACATATTTCACATATACATACATATTTAAGACAGATATACAATACAGTTTAAGTTTGGCCTTGATGCAGTGTGGTCTATAGTTACAGTAAGTCTAAACAAAAACAAACAAACAAAAACAACAAAACATCACAATCAAGCACTAAACAAATATATATTTTTTTCTAAAACAGAAACATAAAAACACTTCAGAGGAAAAAAAAAAGTAAATCATGAAACCAAAGAGGTTTGTAGAAGTAACTCTAAAATCAGGACAACAAGCAAGGACACAACTCAGTCAAATAAGTAACTCTGAATAACAGCAAGGTGAACCACATCATAATCTCCATAAAGACATGAGGGGAGAATAAACAAATACAGCCCCAGTGGTTATATCTAAGTCCTAAATAACACTGGCTCCTGACAACGTGGATAAAATAAAATGAACACTGTCAAAAACAAAAACAAAGGACAGACCTGCTGAGGAGGACTGAGCAGAGGAGGAGGCATGGCGTTTCTCTCCCATCCTCTAGGTGGAGCTGAGGGAGAACAAGAATCCTTTAAGGTGGATCTCCAACTGACAAGTGGAAGGATTTTCATACATGTACAAATACTGCAAGGATATGTAAAGTTCAAATGTAACGTTGTGCTGCACAGTATGTCAGTATGAGTCCTGTTTTACTTACAGTGTCTTACACCATGTGTGTGAGTATATTGTGTCTCCATTAACTCCGCAGTTAACTCCTGTACATTTATTGAAGTTGTTGAATAAAGTGATTCCAATTTTGACAGTAAATATAGGCTGAATTTCAGTATTGTACATGTCTCATATGTGGCGGCAATATGGTGTGGTTTAATGTGGAACATTTTAATTACTTCTAATCTATCAATTATTTTCTTGATTAATCATTTGGTCTATAAAATGTCAGAAAACAGTGAAAAAGGCCAAAGGCAACATCATCACATGTCTTGTTTTGTCTGACCAACAGTCCAAAACCTAAAGATATTCAAGTCTTCTTTTTTTGTTGTTGTTGCCTTTATTGGATAGTCTATAGCAAAGAGGCAGACAGGGAACAGGTGGAGAGAGCGGGGTGTGACATTACAAAGTTCCCTGGTCAAAATCGAACCAGGGACATTGTGTTTATGTGGCATGCACTGTAGCTATTCATTCAGCTACCAAAGCACTCTGAAAGATATTCAATTTACAATGATAAAACAGAAAAAGAGTGCATTATTTCGCATATACCATGACAGCTTGCCAAACAAATGAAGATGTGGAGGTGGGTATGGTTAGCTTTAAGCTGCAGAGGGAGAGGTGGGGGAGTTGCTCAGGTGAGCAGCATCAAGGAGAGATAATTGGCACAGCTGAACCCAGTGAACTAATTATTCTCTCCTTAAATACAGTAGCATGCTGGACAAGGAGGAGGAAGAGCGGCGGTTGGAGAGCAGATGGAAGAAGAGACAGAAAAGAAAGAAAGAAAGAACAACCAAAAATAAAGAACCTACACTGCAACCCTGGTGTCAGCGTGGTATCTCAGGGCCAAGACGAACTCTCGGTAGCACGATTACGCTACAGAAGACTTTAAAATGTTGCCAATTTTTTAAAAGTTTGTTAGAATATATGTAAATTATTATTATCTATATAGTTACCTGTGATTTAAACCTTACGCAAATATAATGGTGATCAATCTGTTGTTTGTTGCAGTTTCAAGATTTTAACAGATGCCACCTAGCCAATCAGAATCAGTATTTTTGTGACCATGGAATAAACCTTAAACCATACGTTGTACAGGTCTGCGGGGCTGTGAGGTTCCAGCATGGTAGTGTTTCTGCTCCTGGCTCCTGTGGTCACAGATGGAGGCGTCCTCTTGTCGCCTCGAGCATCTCACATTGATGTCTTCCATTGAACTCTGGGTAAAGTCTGTGTCACTTCCTATGTCTTGGTCCCTTTTGAGAGGTCTGAAAACCAAAAGCATATTAAGAAACTGCAAAATGTAAACACGCATGGTTTGGTAGAGAAAATGGATCGGGACCCTGGAATACAACAGCGATTAGAGATAGTTATTGTTTCACGGCCCTGAGTGAGCTGTGGTCAGGGGGCCCAAAAATGTATTTTCTTTGACAGGGTGTGACAGTATACTGTATAGTAATGACAGAATAGAGAGACAGGAGAAATGGTGAGAGAGGGGGTAATCATGCAACAAAGGTTCCTGGCTGTGCCCCTGCTCTCACAATATTTTCAATACATGTTCATTAGGGCTTCAACTATCAGTTATATTCATTATCTACTAGTCTATTCATTATTTTCTTTAGATTAACCAATTAAAAATTAAGTCTATAGTATAACATGTTACAAAATAGGGAAAGAAATGCCCATAATTTTTCAGAGCCCAAGGTTAAATTGACCAACAGTTACAAACCCAAAGCTTTTTAATTAGTTTACAACTATATTAAATAGAGACAAGTGTCAAATCCTTAAATGAGATGTGGGAACCAGCAAATGTCTGGCATTTTTGTTTGATAAATGACTTAAATGATTAACTGATTATCAAAACTAAAAGAACAACTAATTGTTTCAGCACCAATGTTCATCATGACTTGCTAATTGACATTAAATCATGGCAATAATTAGTAATGTTCAAATCATTGGAACTGATAAGAAAAGTTAATGAGTAGTTTGTTTCCTCCCTTCAGTAACTACCATTCAACTGTTGTGAATACTATGGGAATATTTAATACATGCTGTATGTGAGGTAGAGATGTGTTTAAAAATAATTACAGGATAAAGGTAATATCCAGCTGATTGACAGGAAAAAGTGACATTCAGCCTTTTCAATAACTGCACAGGATGAACTCTCTAGAATATAATATATTTGCCTACATGACATCATTCCTCCAGCAGACAAAACATCCTCTCATGTCTTTCAAAGCCGCTCCTCTCACCGCATTCGAATAGCATCCTCCCCCAGCGGTTCCCTCCTTCTCTTTTTCTCTGCTTCCTTCGCTTTCTTCTTTTTCCTCAAGCTGATCTTCTCTTTATCTCTGCTGGATCTGACCCTCTGCTCTTGGTGGGCTGCGTGCTGTGTCAAGGCCTTGGAATTGGGGTTATTGTCTGTGACTGTGGACCGGTGTCTCAACCTGTTACCACCTTCCCTCTCTGCCCGCTGCTGCCTCACCCTCCTCACCACCAAGAACACCACCAGGGCCAGTACCAGCGGTAGGCCAATCGCTATGGCAATCACGGCCCATAGCCACGCAGGGGTCAGCTCTTGGAGAGGAAGAAAATGAATCTTACTACTACAAGGTAGAACAATTTTTGTTAGGGTTGCATGATATGGAAAGAAATTATATCAAGACACTTATCACAGTAATACTTAAATATCAATATTAATGAGGTACTCAAATTTATCTGATAAAAAATATTGTTCCTCACAGTGAGTCATATGGTTATATTGTGTTTTAGTTAGCATAAATCCTAAAGTTTCCAAAAGAGACATATATTCTCAAGTATTTATGTTATAATTCTGTGACAGATTTTGGTGAGATTCAACTTCTTTTACTTCTTTCAACTAAACCTGAGAATATGACTTGACTTTGCAGGTGACTGGATCAAGTTTGGCCACATGGGAGCAGTGGAAAAAGCTATAAACACATGTGAAAATATTATCACCTTATACAATTTGTTGTGGCAAATGTGTTAGCAAACAGTTGCTCATCTACACAACCAGCAGGCATGGAGCAACATTAGCATTCTTTTGGAGTCGTGTTTCTGGCCACCAATTGTAAATGCAATCTTCACTTTCCTTTTAGCTCTGTTTTGGTCTCCACCAACTCATGAGGGAAATATCTAGCTGTAAACGTTCACTAGCTAGTTGCTAACTGTATCTGTCTGCCATTTGGCAGACAATACACTTCGTCATTTGATCCATTGATAATATACAAATATTGATTAGTGCAGCTTTAAACAAAACACTCCCATTTAAAAACAACAACAACAAAAAATAGTGTTTTTTGTGAAATCATTCCCCACAGTTAACTGATTGATTCAGCATCTGGACAGTTGATTTTTTTCTATGACTTGTTGACTAATACCTCATTGTGAAAAATTAGTTTCTGAGATTTAGTCTTCTGCAAGGATATATAAACCAAAAGCTCTAGGGATGAGATAGGAGCTATTTGATATGATGAAGTCCAGTATTTGTGTGTTTGGCTTAAAAGTAATCTAGTTTAAGTACCAATTCAAGCACGGCCTTATTGATCCAACTGTAGTAATGGGCAGAAACAGAAGTTATTCCCCTAACCTTTACCTACACCCAACCATCTTTAATTTAATTTTAAATTAATTTAATTTAAAAAAATGCTTACACCTAAACTTTTGGTTTGGTGAGCCTAACACAGCACTACTGCCCAAACCCTGGTGGGATCCATATTTTTGCACAGGTGGCCCACTTAGCTGGCCTTCTGACCTGCCAGTATTACAAATGTCATAATAAATAAATGTAAAGTATTATTTATAGTCATAATTTATATTTTGACCAGATATCCTTCTCTGTCATTTTAGTTTATGCTGAGCTCTCCCTCTGAGAGATTAAATGTTTGAACAACTAAAACTCAAACCTACAGCGATGAGCACCAACACATCTACACACTGGAAACAGAAAGGTGTTTTATAGTGTTTTGTTTGGAAGCAATTCAAGGCTGGCTGGATGTGTGTGTGTATGTGTGTGTGAGAGAGACAGGATATGTGAGCTTACCTTTGACTTCCTTTATCACAGTTTCCTCCTCTCTGCTTCCTATTTCCTCTCGGACACCTCTAATACTGACGACAGCCTTCAGCTCTGGGAGGGTGGGGAACAAGCCAGGCTTTAGCAACATTACGGCACGCAGGAAACTGGCTGCCTCAGTGGCATAGGGGAAACAGGTAGAGGGCAGACGGGAGCATGGCCTGTTGTCCACTTGGAGGAAAAAGAGGGAGCTAGAAAAGAGAGAGAGAGAGAAGGAAACATTAGGAAAGAGCACATACGTCATTACTGAGGCCTGTTCAAACGTGTCAGTTTGCCAGGATAAGTTTACTTAAGAAAATCTGGAACGTTCTCAACCATTAGCAAAAAGTTACAACCTCATATAAAACAAACACAAAATCAATAAAACGTACATCTGAGATAATGTACTGCAAAAATGGATACACATGGATATCAATAACGAATTACCAATAACCCTGCTAGTGAGTAGGTTCAGGAGTTCCCCAAGGTTCTGTGCTTGGCCCACTGTTATTTTGTCTTTACATAAATAATTTAGGCGTTAATGCACATATAACTAATAGTCATTGTTATACAGATGATACGGTTTTGTCTAGCTGTGGACATTCGCTCCCAGATGCATTTTATAGACTACAGTCTGCCTTTAATATATATCCACAATATAGACATAGTGGATGTTGTTACAACAAAGAGGAAGACAATAGAAGCTGTTACCTGTAATAAATATTCTAGGTATTTGGCTTTATCTTTCTTTTAAAGGGAACTCCACAGATGTCAAAAAAGTTGTATAAAGCTACATTAGCCCCAACTAGCATAACACACACAAATCTCCAACCAAGGCTGTCGGCGGTCAAGTTGCATTGTGAGTAATGTAGCCATCAGGTTTTGAGAAGGAAGAAGAATACGTGCAATAAAAAAAACAATATCTCTGGTTCTACTCCATCCATTGTGATTTTTTTTTAAGCTGTCCATTGTGAATCCGACAATGTTTTAAGAGTACAATGCTAAATCTGTAGAGTACTCTTTAAGGCAATATGTTGAAACCCTTGTGAAGAAACTGGGACTGAAGTCGTGTTTCTCTTTTAAAGCTAGAGGAAGGCTGGTCGTTGCCATCATTTTAATATTTACAGTGTCTCCACATCTAAGACTGTTTATCATAGCTCATTGAGATTTGTAACAAAATGAAAACCAGAAAACTCTGTTTTCCAGAGTTGGCTAGCCATCTCTGTCCATACGTCAACTGAGTCTCTGAGTATATTTATATTCATATAGCCATTCTTGGCAAACTTCCATGATAGTTCACCTTGAAATGATCACAAGACGTATACAGCATCTGCTATCTGTCCTAAATGTACAGACAGAGATGGCAAAGAAAGCCTTCATGTTTTCTGCTCCAGCCACTTACTCTGCGAAAGGTATTTCAACTGATAAATCTGATATCTTTGGCAGAATTCAAGACTATTGTAAATTCTAGGATAAATGACTCCACTGTCTCTTTTCTTAGTCTAATTGTTAATTTAGTATTATCTGTCTTCAGTATTGTTTTATCTGTTGCCTGATTTTGTATTGTTTTGTCTGCAACTTTTATGCTGCTGTCTTGGCCAGGTCTGCCTTGCAAAAGAGGTTTATAGGACTTAACTGGTTAAATAAAAGTTAAATAAAACATAACTATGCTCACTATTTTTGACATTTCACTCAGCACCTACCCATTTGAGTCAGCTGGTGATGCCTGAGTCAGCAGGTTGGCGAGCTGCTGAGGGTCAAAGTCAAACAAGTTCTTGTTAGTGGCGAGGGGGGCGGAGCCTCTCAGTTTGAGTGGCGACTGGAGGAGGACACTGAGCGCCCAGAGTAGGGAGCTGTTGGAGAAGGTGCCATGTTGTTGTGGGATGTTGGCATGAAGAACCAGTGTGCCTTTGGCCCACAGGGAGCTCTGGCGTGTGAAGCAGTCGCTGCCGTCCCATCCACAGAGGGCGCTGTCGCATCCCTGCTCGCAGTGGGAGTTGGCATAGTGATCGCGGCAGTACTGGATGTGGCCCGGACTGAGGGCCATGATGGGGAGGGATTGAGAGATGTAAAGAAAGAGACAGAATAGGTGATTTGACAAAATAATCTCACAGTCTACTTACTAGCTTTTTTTTTTTCTGCCAAGAGCTTTCAACAAAGACCATGAGATGTGGTATTTGGCTGTCAAACTACTATTTCCAAGATCAAGAATGAACTTTCATGCTCAGAGTAAGAGATGTCATAACAGGAAATAAGTGGCAATGACTATTATTATTATTTTACTATTAATTATCATTACTATTATTTGTTTTATGCTGCCATTAGGTTACTTTATGGACAGTTCACTGCTACTCTTTTCATGCACAGCCTCAAATCAATGTGATTTTAATATTGTTTTTGTGTGCTTAATTGATTATTGTACTTTTATAGATATTATTCTGTTGCCTGCACCTAGGTAGCAAAGAAAACGTTTTAGCATTTCACTATTTAATTCTCCTTTGCACAAGTGTATCTATTACAGGTATAATGACAATAAACAATACTGAATTAATCTTATTAATGATAACAATAATCATGATGACAATTGACTCTTTCATTTGCCTGTTGCCTGGGTTTCTTGGCCGAGTCTGTCTTGTATAAAAAACATCCTTAAACCTAAAGTAATTTATGTGAAAAAAGTTTCAAATATTAATACAAATAAGGAAAAAGAGATGAAAAGGAATATAATACATGAAAACAACACCTAAATCAGCATAAAACAATTCAAAAGGACAACTATAACTGGCACGAATAAGCCAATGAAAACATGAAATGTTCTAATTCACAACATTCACTATTAAGCTGGAAATGTTTTTTGTGGTTCTATGACAATGAAAATAACAACAAAAGTGTTTTACTTGCAGTGGCCCCTGTCCTTCAGGCAGTCGAAGCCGTCTCTAAGACACTCGGGCTCCATACACTCTTTGTCACATGACCCGTCTCCAAACTTGTCCTTACACTTTCTGTTGACTGGACACTGGCCCCACGGATCGCCAGACGCAGCTGTGGAGACAAACACAGATTAGTGCAAAAAAAAGCGGCAATAGTGCTCAATGTTGCACATAAATTGTGATCTTTTTAAAAACAATTGTTGTGGTTAAAACGTAGTAATGGTGAATTTGTAGAGGGATGTAGATGGGCTACTGTATGTTTAATGGATGTCTTGTCCTTAAATGAATCATACATACATACATACACATATATGTCTTGTTCATTTAAACTGCAAATATGTCAAAGGACAACAACATCACTTCCATATTCATGTGTTTGCACACTTAGCAAATAAATTGAATCTTATTCATTCAAAATGTGTATTATTTCGTTAGGTCTGCAGTTTCATTTCATGCTTGAATGTGACATTATACACAACTACAGCAATTTAAGTGACCATGCCAACTGTTTTCTAAGTGCTTTATCGCAGAACCAAGTCACCCACATATTCAACCCACTCATTGTTTCAGAGCATTAGCAACTATTCATAACAATGCAGGTCAAGCCATGGAAGGTGGGTCCTGATACGGACCGTTAAAGGAAACAGGAAATGGGCCCGACATAAACAGGAAGTTTCCAGGAGAAGCGAATAGCAACAGGAAATGGAGTGGGCTGGGCCTTGATAAAGGTCGAAGGTCGTCGCCGTGGCGATGAGGAATGTGATGGAGTTGGACAATGGGCTTGGCAGGTGTGTGCGGGACCATAAAATCATAGCAGAAAAAAAGCATGAACAATAGAGCTGAAATTAGAGATGTTGAGTGTTTAACACGTTTGTTTCACTTGATCAGCAAAGAGAGCATTCCTAGTACAGGAGGAATAAAAATATAAGTCCTTATTATTTATATAAATATAAATGTAAAGAATAGAAATATTAAAACAGTGTGAATATGAAAATGAAGCTCTTAACATAAATTAAATTTACACAATTTGTTTTCACTTTGTCCTTAACAGAACATTACCAAAGGTTAAACCCAAATCTACATTGACAAAAAAACAAAACAAAATGTCTATTCCGATATATATTTCAAAATAATGCACTTGGAGAAAATAAATGTACGTTCTTTATCTTACAAACATAGGATTTCAGTTTGGACAAGTCATATCATATTGTAAACCCCATGGGCTTAAGCTACAAAACACTAAAATAGAAATAATTCAATTAATGCAGTTCAGAGAGTAGAAGTAAAGAGAGTAGAAGTAAAAGTAGCACTTTTTTCAAACTGGTCATCAGATTCAACCTTTATTTCTACAGCCACAGGATGCAATTTCACTACACTATGAACAGGTGACGTGTTTCATGTATGTGCGAAAGAAAGATAAATCTGTTGAGAATAGGATCGCTAACTCACCTTGACATGTCCAGCTCAGTCCCAGCAGAACAAACATCCTCAGGGCCAACATCGTCAGGTTGTTCAGGTCACCAGTTGCGGGCCTTATCATCTCTGCTCAGCAGGATCAGCAGTCCAGTCCAGCTGTTTGGTAAACCTGCCTCTGACCTGTGGAAGCTCAGCTGTGACTCAGTGTTTTACACTGTGGTAAATCTGTATCTCTGTGATGTCGCTTTAGTCCTTGTGGTTCACAATTAACAGTTAACTCTGAGTGAAGTTGCCCAATTCCATCACCGCCGCAGCCACCACCAACACCTTCCAATACCACCACCACCCAGCCCACTTTGTTCACTCATTCTTTTTTCAGAGGCCCTGCGGATATCTGGACAACTTCCTGCCACTGTGCGGAGAAGAATAGGAGGGTAACGATCTATGTCGTATGTGCATGTATGTGTGTGTGTGTGTGCGTATTTGCAGCTCTTACTGTGTCTTAACTTGAAAAAATACCCCACAGTATGGGGTAAGTGATCTGTTAGAAGAGCCGTTATTTCACTGTGGAAAAAGCTACCGGATGTGAGGGGATGGCGTGGTTTGAATTTGACCTTTACAAAGAAGTGTAGAAGCGCGCGCACACACACACACACACACACACACACACACACACACACACACACACACACACACACACACACACACACACACACATCTGTTTTGTCCAGCTGCTGAGTCCAAAAAAACTTGACTGTGAGTGCTCTGCCTCTAAGAGTACTCTGTAAACTGCTTCTGTTACTTGTTCTTATTTAAAACACAAAAGAAAATAGAAACATTTTGGTCCCAAATGGCTCTTTGTCAAGCACAGAGTGAAATAAATAAGAACAAATAACTTGAGCAGTTTAAGTCCTTTAAGGCATTTGACTTTGACCTTTCACATGACACTTATTGAAATTCCAAACAGTAGATTAACAGATGAATATGTTTTAGTACATTTTTTACACGTTATGATACATTTTTGTTTTAGTCTTGAAATGATAATGATGGTTGACAAAGAATCTCAAAAGACCTTACATTTTAAGGAACAACATAGCCTTCGACCTTACAAAAACAGAGGTCGAATGGTTCAGATGCAACCATAGTGTATGCTTATAAGGATTTAATGAAACGTGAGAACATTAAGTACAGTCATTTTGAGTCTTTTTCTTTCCACCATGTGAATATGTTCATGTTGTAAGTAATGGAGTATTACACAGCTGATGCGAACATAGCAGTGAACTCCAACATAGAACCTTTGTGTCCTTAATCCATCTCTACTGTATACCCGCTTTCTCTGGTTGTGGCCCTGGAGCTCCTCTTTCCATGCAGTATTCCTCCCAAAGATCATTAAACAAATTCCCAGTTGCACCGAAAGAACACCCTTGATCCTTTTTGGGGTCGCACAATCCCAAATCCATCTTTTTAAATACGGTGCAGAAAACCTGCCGAGAGAGCGGTGTTGTCTTCTTCTCTAAGCAGTGGTTGTAGTAGTGCCTGTACACCTCGGACATGTTTGAGAAGACTGGCTCCAGATATAGCTTAGAGATGGACGTCCCGCAACAGTATGAGGGCACTTTGGGTAACCTCTCGAGGAACTCCTTCAGGACTATATGCTCTGAAGCTTTACGGGACTTCCTCTGCGTTTGCTTCTTGGCGTTTTCCTCTGAATCGTCCTGCTCGGATGGATTTTGTGCCCAGTTGAGCACTGACCACTCTCCAATCCCCAAAGTGGAGAGGAACATCTTTTTGCAAACTTGTTTTCTGTCACCGTCTGCTATCAAATGATACCGCATCGAGACTGATCTTCTCGACTGAGTCCACGGTGCTCGGGTTCTTTCCACCGGGTCGCAGTCGACTAATCCGGCCACATAGGTCTTCCTCTGAGGCCAGTTCATACACTGCCAGAAACTAGTGAACAGCTCGTTCCTTGTTTCTTCACTGAAGTCAGCACAGAAGCGGTTGGATGCCCTTTTGCAAGCACTGGACATGCATCCCGGTCCCATTGTCCTCTGAGCTTTAGTTATGGTCGTGCCGTCTTTCTTTCGTTTGCTGATGTACGGTTTGCCCTCCATTCTAAGTTGCTTCTGTCGATTTTGCTTCCATGTTAGCGGCTTGGCAACTCTGGATTTCTTTCTGGCTGGCCCCTCTGGTTCTGGTGGCCTGTTTTTGTCTTTGTCAGTGGCATTCACTTGTTCTGCAAATACAGGGAAATGTCATTAAAATGTATGAGGTATTACTGTGATACACCTTAGTGTTACGGCAAAAACTTTGGCCTTTTGCTACAAAATGGAAAATAATGGTACTAACTCTAACATTATTACATTAGTGCACTAATTATGGCTGTAACTGGCAGTTATTTTCATTCTCAATGAATCTGTTGTAATCTGTAATCTGTATTTTTTCAATTTTTAAACCAGCAGCAGCTATATACTTAAAGGCAATCAATTTACAAGCAAATGTTTGGCATTTTTGCTTGCTACACGATTTACTGATTATCACGTGTTGTGTGAGTTGACTAATTGATAAATCAACTAATTGTTTGAGGTTCAAGTTTAATAAGTAGCTGAAAAAGAGTAAAGACAAAACAAAACAGCACCCACCCTGGGTAACTTCCACAGTATTATTGACTGCAGAAGAAGCAGGGTTCTGTTGTGGGCACTGAGGGACAGGCTGCCTCTTTTCTAATTTGTTTTCATTTGATTCGTTCTTGTTTGTTGCTCCTTTCTGTGCCCAGTTGAGCACAGACCACTCTCCTATCCCCAGAGTGGACAGGAACATGTTTTTACACACTTGTTTCCTTTTTCCATCCACCATCAAGTGATAACGGAGTGAAACTGATCTTCTCGACTGTGATCCCGCTGCCCGAGATCTTTCCACGGGGTCGCGGTCAACTTGTCCCGCTACGTACTGTTTTCTCTGAGCCCAGTTCATGTCGTTCCAGAATTCATCAAACACTTTCTGCCTGGCCTCTTCGTTAATTTCATTACAAAGCCGGTTTGATGCCTTTTTGCATGCATTTGAGGTGCACCTTGGTCCCACTGCTCTTGGCTGTTTTGTCACAATCTCGCCGTCTTTTTTGCGTTTGCTTACGTACGCTTTACCCTCCATCCTCAGCTGTTTCTGCTTGTTTTGCTTCCACTTGGATGGATCTGCGACTTTGGCTTTTTTTCTGCCAGCACCTGCCTTATCCAATTTAGTGTTTCCATTTTTGGCAGCTTTATTAAAGAGTGCTGAAAAAACAAACACAAAAAAACACCATCTGGATTCATTATTGGAAGCAGTGATCTGAAATACATAGGCTCAGTTGGAAATTAAATTTTTGGTTTACTGAACACAAAATGGTTCAGAACTGCACCAGCCTACAGGAATGACACCCATTTTGTCCATGTGGATCTACAGACGGTGGGACTATTTTGGTAATGATCCTTTTCTTTCTTTTCTGCTTACAATAAAAAAAAAAAACACTTTGTTGCATACATGAGTAGAACATGAATCTACACATAAAACAAAGCTAGACATTGTCAGAGAACTATGATGTCAACGTCATTGCAAGAAAGCTGTATTTGCTGGCCCTGTTTTGAAATTACACTTTTAATTTAACTAATTAAAATAGAGCTTGTTTTCATTCAAAACAAGCCTGTATATATATTCCAGTTATTATACACATACAGTATGTATCCCAGTTATTGTGACATTGGTACATGTTTCACGTCAACTCAAAATGGGCATCCTTAAGTATCCAGGTCCAAACTAATATCAGAAATCCAAAAACATACAGGGATTCATATTTATGTAAATGGATTTATGTGAATAATGTGTAAATAAAGCAAAAAAGTAATAATAGGCTTCAACAGGATATAATCTAGCATTCACAAAATTCTGCATTGACAGTTTTATGTCACAACAATTGTAGTTAAATGCCACCTGACAAACTAAAACAGGATCAAATCATTATGATTTTACATCTGCAGACTAGAGAACCCTTTCAGAATGTGGGTGTAGTTGTTAAATCCACTGTACACACCACTTCACCACACTGTTACTTACTGGTGCCAGCACCCAGAGGACCTGCGTTCTGTGAAGGAAACTGGGGAATCATCTGTGGCTCTGCTATCATTACGGAGTGGGACCTTTTTTTGGACGGTCCATCTTTCTGCATGTCAGATTTCCTGCTTGCATCAGTGACGTGCAGATGGTCTGGATAACACAGCACACAGACATCATGTTAAGACATAAATAGATGTGTTTTTCTTTAAAAAGCATCACAGATACACACCTGGTGGGATGTGGTGCAGCCCAAAAGTCTCAGTGACTGTGGGTCTGTGAACAGGGGGGTCATTGGTGGGTTTGGGAAGGAGACCAATATCCTCCATTGCTGCAATGGCTAAAACACAAGAAACAGGTTGTTGGAGTATTTTGCATCAAGCAAAACAACAGCATGCTTTTTAAAAACGCAGATTCAGTGATTAGCATTCAGCCCGTTTGACCGGTCAGACCCTTAAACCAAACTAAAAACACTGTTCATCCATTTTTTGACGGTAGACCACAGAGCCATGTGTCTAAATCCAGATGTTTTGTAGCTTATGTAGAAGTAGTAGGCGCTGCAGGCCTGACATTCATCGACAAGGTAAGTCGAAACGGCTGTAACGGTGGTCATATTATATATTTCGCTAACTTTATGTGTAGCTAATTCCTAGCAACTCTTCTTCCAGGCTAAACTACGACAACCCCTTCAAAATGATACGTAACGTTATAATTTCGGCTTTCGTGTTTGCTTACATAGTGTTATACATTTGAAAACGTCCCGTAGACCCGTCGGTTCCATCCAGATCAGATAACAAGTTTCACCCGCTGCCGGCTGTTTACTCCGTCATGGCTCTGACAGTGAAACACAACATCTGTCCGCTCAGTTAGCTCAGGTTTTATTTTGCTAAATATCCTTAACTGTCGGATCTGAGGAGCTTCTCACTGGCAGCTGCCATGTCTGAGCATGCGCACTGGCTTTCAAGGTTGAAAGGCAAGTTTATGTTCTCTGATTCAGCAAGAGATAAATAGATAAAACATAGAAAATAAATTGACTGTCACGCAACAGCAACACACATTTTAATATCAATAATAATGTTTTGGTATTTAAATGTTTTGCAGTGGTGGACGAAGTATTCGGATGTAGATGTTTTGTTGTCTACAAGTAAAAGTCCTGCATTCAAAATTTTACTAAAGCAGAAGTACAAAAGTATTATCAGCAAAATGTAGTTAAAGTATGAAAGTAAAAGTACTCATTATGCAGCAGAATGGCTGTTGTTAGTGTTATATTGTTATCAGCAGTGGTGGAAGAAGTATGCAGAAACTTTATTTATGTATCAATACATGAATCTAAAAATACTCCATTACAAGTAAAAGTCCTGCATTCAAAATTCTACTTAAGTAAAAGTACAGAAGTATTATCAGCAAAATGTTTGAAGTAAAAGTACTTGTTATGCAGAAAAATTAACCTTGTGAATGACTGAATGAATATTATAATATATAATTAGATTGTTAATACTGATGCATCCATATTGCAGCATTTTACTCTTTTAGCTGGTCGAGGTGGACCTACTACATTATATATACAGTTAAGTATTTTAGTCCAGTGGTCCAAAACCTAGGGGTTGGGCCCCCTCCAAAGGGTCACAAGATAAATCTAGGGGGTCGAGACGTGATTAATGGGGCAGGAAAGAAGCAAAAACAAAGTTCTGCTACACAAGTTTGTATTCATCCTTTGGACTTTTCTCTAATCTTTGCTTTTTGTGAAATTTGACCTCGTTGGGCTTCAAACAGTTATTTAAATGAAACCAGCTTAGAGTTTGCAGAGGAAATCACGATTTTGGGGAATTACTAACAACTCATAGACATCTGAAATGTGACAAAGGGCCCCAACTACACCCTTGTGACCCCCTTTTTTGTAAGAGGTATAGGCTATATAAATAAAATAGGATTTCTTTTCACAATGAACCTGTCGAAATGTATATTGTATTTCCAAAATATACATAAAAAGAAACTTTTGATTTATAGGTGCTTGCAAACAGGCTGCTTAAAATAGTACGAACACTTACAGCTTTGCTCATCACATCCTTCTAACATGACAGCAGGGGGAAGGAAGGAAGCTAGGGAGTTCAAAGTTTCTGCTGGGGGTTTCTTTCCCTCAGTTGTCTTTATGGGTCACATCACAAGGCAAGGATAACCAACCAGGCAAAGCAGGCAACTATCCTGGGGCCACACTCCCTCAGGGGGCAGCAAAAGCGTCAGGTTCATTACCTGTCAATTGTTTTTGGTAGTTTAATTAATTGCACATTTGTCAAGGAACCTGAACCACGGAAGTACAACAGCAACTAAGGCAGGAAATATTAGCAAATTGTGTAGCTCTGTCATGTAGAGAAGCAAAATCTAGTTTCAACACTTTATCATCTTTTTAGTTTATATTGAGCTCACATGGTACATATTCCCAAATAAAGTTGAGTGTTCACTTAACGTAAACTTTGAGGCAATAGGCCTTTTTCACAGCAGACATTTTGACTTGTCATAGCAGGAAAAACACAGGTGTTACTTATTACAGTAATGATGGCTCTGTTCTATTCAAGTGTCCCAGTAAGCCATGACAGTGTAACAGTGAACCAGCATGAACGATACCAGGACCCTGAAAGCTAAATGGAATTCAGCCATCATTAATTTTATTATTTATACCAGTGCTTTTCCTACGTGACATGTCAACATGTCGTCTGTGGATTATCTTGAGTAACCGGGTCATGATTTCTGGAAAGAGACATTGCTGTTGAGTTTTTCAAATGTATTTTTTTTTACGCTTTGAGCATCACAAGCCGAGTGCCATATAGACCCATTATATTCAAGAAAGGCAGGACATCTCTACGGGCGATATCTCCAAAACTCAGCAACTCACACCAAAACAATCTAGATGGATAAATAGCACTACAGGTAAGAGGAAAAATTATGTATTTTTGATTTTGGGGTGAACTGTCCCTTTAAGATAAATAAACCATTTAAACCCCCCTTGGATCAGCTGGAAAATGCATTGTCACAAAGCTGAAAACAGGGCTGTCTTTCTAAACTCATGAAAAGTTTACTTTTTAGAGATATGTGGTTCTCACAGGACAGCGATGCTACAAACATGATGATTTTATAGACCATGATGCATTGCTGTAGATTAAGCTACCCAACAGTATATGAAGCAGTTAAAATTAGCTCAACCTTAAACATCTACAGCAGTACAATGCAACATACACATTGATGCAGCAGTGATATTAATCCAACAACATCATATATAATAGTAAAACACTGACAGGGACCATTTTTCTGCAGAATGAGTACTTTTGGTACAAACTGCTGATAATACCCAGAATCAGAATCAGAAATACTTTATTGATCCCCGAGGGGAAACTCTTTTGTTACAGCAGCTCACTATCACATCAGTGCACACAGGAATAGAAGTTCTAAGCAAAAAATATAATACACTATAATACAGATTAGAAAATAAATTAAGTACCAAGTGGGTATAAGTATAAAACAAGTGTGAAGTACAAAGTGGGTTTACCGGTTGATGATAATAATACGGTATAAAGTAACAGTGCATGAACTGTCAAGTTAAGTGTAGCTATTAAGATTATAATGAGACGGAGGATATTGCACAGCAGTAATAGAGGTATGAATAAATATCAATATCAATAAATAGGGAATTTTAAACACCTTTACCTACCCTACTTTAAAATACATACTTTTACTTAGGTAAGCGTTTGAATGTAGACTTTTACTTGTTGTGGAGTATTTTCACAGTGTGGTATTAGTACTTTAGGAATCTGAATACTTCCTCCACCAGTGGTATTTACCTATTATAATGATAATATTCCGGGACTGATAGCCACTTTAATGTGGTGATCGAGGTAATAAAGCTATGGCAGTTTCAGCTTCTCGTCACATGATGTCGCTGTAGACTGTTCATATTACCACTGTACTGTATTACATGCAGCATATATTATCCTTATTTATTTATTTTTATACAAAACTTTATGAAAGCAGGACTTGGAATAAATACGATACTACTTAAAGCAAAGCGTGTTATATTCCTCGCTAGTCTTCGTCCGCCACTGTGGCACACCTAGAGGGGACTTTCCGTCGTAAAAGCGTTTAAATATTTACTTTCGGTTTCAGTTTGACAGTCAAAGCTCCGTCGTCCTTTTGAGCAGGCAGCCGGCTGGAAATTATTAAATTGACGGTTTTAGTTTGTCAGGGAAAATATCGGTGTCGTCTTATGTCCTCAGACAAATATTAAACGTCCACCACGTCAAGCGTGGCTCGTCAAAGGGAAATGTAAGTTGAAGTTCTGAACTGTAATGATACTAGCTAAACTGGGCTAGCTTACTGTACTTACTGTAGCATGATAATGAGCTTGATAATACTGATAGTAATGTTGTATTTTCGAGTGTTTTGTTAATTCGTTAGTCTGTGTGTGGGTTTGTCAAACTGTTTCAAAGAAATCAGCAGTGTAGATGAAAACGAAAGTAATGCAGAATACCGCCTGCAGCAAACTGAAAGTAAATTATCACCTCGAAGGGCAAATTATTGGCCTAGTTTATATAGTTACAAATAAGTTAATAGTTCTACATAGTTCTGACCACATAATGTCCATGTTTTCTGTTTTGGAGGCTTCTGTTAGTCCCACAAATGAAACCTGACTGTGTGTGTCGACTTGAATACTCAGCCACTGACCCTCCCTGTCACTTGTATTTACAGAGCCTGAGCATTATGCAGAAAATGAGCTACTTCTTCCCTCTGCTCTTCGTGTGCCTGGATGTGTGTGTGGTGCACGCCATCCGCTTGGCCCAGCTCTCACCTCTCCTCCTCTCCCATCCGTTCATCACCATGTGGGGAGGAGGGTTGACCAGGGCTGGCCTCCTCGCCCTCTTCACCCTCACCTATCCTGAAAGCCTGCCGTGGATGAGCAGCTTCAAGGGGCTACAGAGCTTAGGGGTCCTTTGCTTCCACTTCCCGGTGTACACCAGTCTTCTCTGGGTGCTAGGGCAGTCCACCATGGAGGAACTGTGGGGGTGGCACTCATGGGAAAGGGTGGGTGGCTGTGTTTTGCTGGTTGTTATGCTGCTGTGTTTGAAACCATGGTTAGTTGCAGGATGGATCACATCGACACAATAGCAGGCACTTTTCTTAACACCTTTTTAGGTATGTTAGTATGTTACTGGGAGAGACAGATCTAGAGCAGGGCCCATGATGCACTGTGGCTTCCTGACCACAGTGTGTGTTCATGTTCTGCTGGAAAGTATGGACTGCTAGACTTCAAGTTCAGCTGCTAAGACGTTTTGTACCCAAATGTTATTTTGTCCAAAAACTAAACTTGGAAAAGAAATGATAAACAAACATGGGTGTCCTAAAAAATATGATGTGGAATTGCCTAAAGTTCCTTGCTCAAGGGCACTTAGCAGAGATGGTGGTGGGTACTGTAGATGCTAGTGGTGGAATGTAAGTACATTTACTCAAGTACTGTACCTAAGTATAATCTTGAGGTACTTGTACTGTACCTGAGTATCTCCATTTTATGTTAATTTATACTACTCTATTATATCTCTCTAAGATTTCTTACTTTGTCACTGTTAGCAACCAAAAAAACAAAGTATTAATTTAGTGGTGGCATGAAATAGAGAATCCAATCTTTGCATTTTTTAAACAGTAACCAAAAGTTTGGTACATTACTTAATCTACTAGCTTTATAAGATGATATAATATGTTTCCTGTATAGTTTTCCCTGTTTAGTGTTCTTGAGGAAAAAATAGTGAAACTATCGTGAAACAAAGCAGCAGAGTCCACCATTATTAAGACATCTTTAAGACTTTTTTTCAATAAAATTCAAAATTTTATTCGTTATAGAAATAAGTAGAATTAACTCACTTTACTGAAATATTTATCACATTTGATATAAGTAAAGATTTTAAAACTCATCAAAGCAAGATTAAACTATTGTTATGTTTTTTTTTTTTCATTTGCAATGAAGCTATTGAGCCTGGAACAGGAACAAGACTGAAACTAAAACCAAACCAGTCTGAAGAGAACGAGAATGCCACCATTTGAGAAACGTTCTTCTTTTTGCTTTTATCCTAACATTTGTCAGAATCATCTGAAACATTAAATGATTCATTTCATGTAATATTTTTTTCTGGATTTGTGTATTGAACCTGTCATTTGTTTTGCAGGTGTTACAGGGTTATGTTGTGACAGTAGTGGCGTGGCTCTACTGGAGTCGATATGCGTCATCTCTTTTGCTCTCCGGGGGTCGATACATCTCCTCTCTGTTCACAAGGGCTCCCTCTGAGAAGGCCAAAGAGGACACCAGTGCCTCTCTGAAGAGACTGATGGGATACATGCAGCCCTATCTCGGGCGCTTTGTTGCTGTGCTGTTTCTCGTGGTTCTCTCTTCTTATGGTAAGCGAGACAACACCTTAGACCTAACTACAAGGTTTTAGAGTTATTTCTTGCAGTTCTTGTTGTGTCTAACAGCAGTTAGATTGACACCTTTGCCTCCCCAATATTGTGAAAATGTGAACTTCTGACCTCAGGTGAGATGGCTATTCCTCAGTACACTGGTCGTGTGGCTGACTGGATCATCAATGAAGAAGCACCTGATGCATTTACAGAGGCCATCACAATCATGACGCTAATGACTATTGCCAGGTAATGTAACCTTTGTAACAAAATAGTTAAAGCATTACTGGTTCTAAGTTTGTATAATACATGAATTTGTTAAGCTCAGAGTCTTAAAAAATGTCATCTCGCATTTGAAAATTTAAAGTAGACGTGGTAGTGTAGTAATATCCTTGTAGTGATATTTTGGGTACTTTACACTGTAATGTGTCCTCTGTCATATCTTTCAGTGCTGTGCTTGAGTTTATATGTGACCTCATGTACAACGTCACCATGAGCCGCATACACACCTCAGTGCAGGGATTCGTCTTCCAGGCTGTGCTGAAACAGGAGATTGCTTTCTTCGAGGCCACTTCGACAGGTAAATCATACTGCATCTTTAAAGGAAAGAGTTCCGTGTACAGTAGGTCCTAAACCTATTTTTCCTTGCACTTATGGTACGCACTTTAAATTTTTATCAAGCTCAGTTTCCTGATCTCTTCTTAGGTGAACTGGTGTCCCGCATTACCACGGATACCAACGATATGAGCGAGGCACTGAGTGAGAAACTAAGTCTTGTGATGTGGTACACAGCACGTTTTGGCTTCCTCTTTTTCTTCATGGTGAGCCAGTCATGGAAAATGTCCCTGCTCACTTGCATGGGACTGCCCATCATCTGGGTCATACCCGAGCTCACTGGACACTTCCACCAGGTAAAGAGGGGTTCCCTAAACGTTCCATATTCTTTTGTTGCTCTAATCAATATTTCTATATTAACAGTTGATGAAAAGACTATGTGCAATGTGAAAAGGGTTGAGCATTATCACCCAATTTTGCAGTTCCCCTCAGCTCTACGGAGCATTTTAGCATCTTTGAGCTCATTGTTTTGGTTTTTACGGCCCACAATTTTACTGTTTCATTCAGTCTAACCGCTCTCATCTGCGTTGTTTCCCGTCACAGCAGGCTGTTTTCAGCAAAAACAGCTGTGATGAATGGTCACCTGCCCAGCACCAAACAGCAGACAAAGTTAGCAACTAGCTGGTGAACATAGTGGACCATTTAGCAGCTAAAGAGACAGATATTTCCCTTAGGAGTCACATAGAGCTAAAAGGAAAGTAAATATTGGACTTATCAACTTTAAAAGGTGATAATATGTCAGTGTTGTGATTACCCAACCCTCAAGTGACCAAAAAAAATCAATTATTGCAGACCCCAGGCACTGGACGCTGATAAAAAAACAAAACAGCTGTTGTACCTTGTAGATAATGTGACATCGTTATGTATGTCACATTATTTCCAGTGCAGCTATGATCATGATCATCAGTCCATCAGTTATGTTTGTAAAATATCAAATTGTCACAATTTTTTTATCCATGTTTCAGACTATTGCTGCAAAGGTTCAGGAGTCACTGGCTAAGGCCAACCAGGTGGCCACAGAGACCTTCTCCTGCATGAAGACAGTGAGGAGTTTTGCCAACGAGGATGGTGAGACAGAGAGGTACAGACAGCGGCTGGAGGATACATACGCCCTTAATAAAAAGGAAGCAGCAGCCTATGCAGCCTCTACCTGGGCTAACAGCGTGAGTTGAATACTGATCTGGGTTATAAAGTGTGCAATGATTTCTTAGCATATGTGAGTATTAGACAGTGGGGGTTAACCTAGAGCAAGGGTTTGCAACCATTTGTAAGTTTAAGGCCCACTCCTGCTTGTTAAAACATTTCTGAGGATCACCTTCCCAAATAAATGAGAAAAATAACCCTAACATGACAAAAAAAGGAGAGAAAATAAACTGGGCTGGAAATATGTGTTATGCCACTGTCAGCTGTAATGACCAAAATAAATATTCTGTCGTGTTTCACGATCTAAGGACCCAAAAGCAGAACACAGCAAGGTGGAGAACTGGATAGTAGTTTTAATAGTTTTTATTGTAAACAAGTACTGGTCGCTGAGCGCTCTTCCAGAGCGAGCGGGCCAGGTGTAGTTCCGCTGGGGACAGGAGAGCAGTCTGCCGACACAGTCCGTGGAGTGTGTAGCGTGGCAGGCAGAACAGGAAAACAGCTGGCTCGTGTAGCGTGGCAGGCAGAACAGGGAAGCGGCGTTGCATAGATCAGAGAGCACACGGTAGCTGCGATCACCGGCATTGAACGTAATTCGCGTGGTGATATTCAAACCTAACTGGTCATTGAAATTATGCATTTTAATTTGACGTTTTTTATTCATGTGAATTCTTGAGCACATTTAGATATAAAAATAACTAGCTTTGTAAATTACAAAAAAATGTTTTAAAGTTTAATCTAACCATTTGGCAGTAACTGTTACCATTGCCTCCGCGGCCCACTAGATGGTGCTCTGAGGCCCACTGCTTTCAGAATGGCTGACCTAGAGAATATAGCAAAATCTGCATGCGGTGTCTGTAATGTCACCTAGAGGTTGCTGACAGGATATTTTAAAGCTTGAAGATGTGTATATCGCTCTCTACCATTTCAGTTGTCAGTTGTTTACTATCAGAAAATGTAATAAAATATATGCAGACAATGAAATACAGCCAGAAATTTGTTTTTAAATTTGGGCAACAGGGTGAAGCCTAGCAGAGGTGGGACAAGAGAGTGGCAACCGCTACAGCGGAATGCTAACAGAAGTCAAACAGAACCCCAAACATACCCCTGCCTATGTCATACGTTCCTTCAAATTGAGCACATTAGGAGAACTGAAACTGTATGTTCATTAAAGTGCTGGGAATAAATTTGAATATTATTTAACGCAGTTCCTTTAATGTGTAAACCATTGTTTATGTTCTCCCAGATGACCACTTTGGCCCTGAAGGTGTTTATTCTGTACTATGGAGGGACTCTTGTTACCAGGGGGGCCGTTAGCAGTGGAGACCTGGTGTCATTCGTCCTCTATGAGCTACAGTTTGCCTCTGCTGTTGAGGTAAAGGGAATAAGCTTGAATGAAATCTTATGGCCTTGCACTTGTTTCCCCTACTGCAGAATTACAATTGGCTGATTTTTTGTTCAAAAGAAAATGTGCAATTTAGTCAAATTAAAAAGTGCCTCATTCTACCACCTCTTTTCCAGGCTGTCATGCGTTATTACCCAGAGGTGAAGAAGGCAATTGGTGCCTCTGAGAAGATCTTTGAATATATGGATCGCAAACCTGAAGTACCCCCAGAGGGCAATTTGGCCCCCAAAAATCTTGAGGGACACATTCAATTCAAAAAAGTTACATTTTCCTATTCTGGCAGGACAGATGAAAACAATCTTGTGCTCAAGGTATGTATGTATGTTTATCTCCTTTGCATGTATTTACAATTCAAATGATTTTATGGCACCCAACTCTTTACCAATTCACCCTATTCCTCTCTTCTACCAGGACGTATCTCTGGAGCTAAAGGCAGGCCAAATCACTGCCCTAGTGGGGCTTAACAGATCAGGGAAGTCCACCTGTGTCAAGCTGCTGGAGAGATTTTACCAGCCCCAAGCAGGGGAGATCCTACTGGATGGGAAACCACTGCTAAACTACCAAGACAAGTATCTACATGACAAGGTGGGTTGTCACAAGACATTTTTTCCATTTTGTATTTGAATTTTTAAAGCATTTAGCTGACATTATCATCTAATTTGAGAACCAGTGAGCACTATCATAGGAAGCTTAAAAGGTACCCCGATGAGTTTTAAAGGGACTGTTCACCCCAAAATCCAAAATACATATTTTGATACAGATACAGAAATACAGATGTCTGCATTTTTTGAATATAATGGATCTATATGGCACTAAGCTTGTGGTGCTCAGCAATGTCTCTTTCCAGAAATCATGACCCGGTTACTCAAGATAATCCACAGACCTTGTTGTGAGCAGTTTCATGTAGGAACTATTGGTAGAGAGAAAATAGTTCCTACATGAAACTGCTCACAACAAATCTGTGGATTATTATTATTAGTAGCACTATGGAGCAATGTTTCTTTGAGTGAGTCCCCATTGTGCATTGTGCACGAGCACCCAGGCAACGCTAAATGTAAACATAACTTTTGTTTCTTTACAAGAAAACTCCACAGGGCACTTTGCTGAATTAAGTTATTTTTGGCCACTAGGGGGATAAATGGCTTACAAAGTCACAGAAATGGTCCACTTAAACTGTTAAACTATTGTCCTAAATTTGTCATGTATATGATCTATTTTTCACCATGAAAAACAGCATGTTTTAATTTCAAATTCCTATATCACTGTGAAAAAACCATCAGTAAAGACTGGAAGGAGCTTTTAGCCTTTTGGGATATTTCCTTTGGGAGGCTGAGGGTGGTTTGCAGAGCTCTTCTACCCAACCCTTTTTTTAAACTGGGAATCAAGAAGCTTAATTACTGTACTCATTTTTTGGACATGCAGATGAAAAAATACACAATAAACCACGACCTGTGTGGGTGCGGTACTGACACCCTAAGGGGTTTACCAAGTCAATGTACCACAAAAATTGACTAAAATTCAAGATGACAAATACATGAGTGAATTCTGCAGCTGAGACCATAAAACGGAAATTAAATTAAATTAGCCCCGAGCTGTACAACGATAATGATATAAGGAAGGTGAACCACAGTTCATTGAAAGTTTCCACTCAGAATCCTCTAAATGTCTCTTTAATTTCACTCCTTTGCTTCCGTTTTATCTTTCACCTAACACTTCTTTTGTATTATCACACACTGGTCACAGGAATATTGTAAGGACACTTACTTGCACTTTTCACCTAGTTTTATTCTGCTGTTGCCGTCATTGTAAAGCATTCTCAGAGTTAACAGTGACAGTTACGCATTCACTAATGTTTCTTCTTAATCCTGTTTATAGATTGCTGTGGTGAGCCAAGATTGTATGCTGTTTGCTCGCTCAGTGCGAGAGAACATCAAGTATGGCTATGAGAGTGCCTCTGATGAGGAGATGTACAGGGCTGCCAAGCTGGCTAGTGCCCACGAGTTCATCATGGAACTGTCAAATGGATACGACACAGGTTCGACCCACAAACTCAGCATCTGTTAGAGCAAATCCTAAAGTGGGGTTCTTTACAGGGGTTCTTGTTACTCCCTGGAAAATGTTTTAATCATTTTAATTCTTAGATGTTTGCACAATGATAGAATGAATGCCTGTAATGGTACGTTTCTCAGTAGTGGGAAAACTCATTCCTTCAGGCTGTCTGGGTACCAGGGCATCTGCGGGTCTTGAAAAGCATAGAATTAGAAGTCTTAAATATCATAGCTGCTAGCTACAGTAGCTAGGAAGCTCACCGTCTCGTGACGGGCAAGTTTTAGCAAAAACGTAAATCATGTTAAATGCATTAATCATTGGCAATAGGTTAATACATGCATTCATTTTCTGCCACTTATCTGGGTCCAGGTTGCTTTAATTTGATTGTTTATATCATGAGGAATTATAGCTATATACTGCTGGGAAGTATTAAAATGTAAATTTATAAATAAATAATTATGGGCCACATTGTTCCTACTGGTTTTCCATCATCCTTTGTCTGGTATGACTGAAACAGGAATTAAATTGCGGTCTATGTGGTTTTAAAAAGGTCTTAAATTCAACAGAAACCCTGCTGACAGTAGTAAAAGGACTGATGAATTTAATTAAGTGCTCGTGTAAGCAACAGCACTTTGGCCTTGCGGTCTTACCCAATGCAAAAGATATTTACTATTTCCCAAAGATGTACATAAACACAATAACAGCATGTCCTTCTGTTGGACAGATGCCGGGGAGAAGGGAGGCCAGGTGTCTGGAGGCCAGAAGCAGCGCATTGCCATTGCCAGAGCTTTAATCAGACGTCCTAAAATCCTGATACTGGACAACGCCACCAGTGATTTGGACACAGAGAATGAATACCAGGTAGGAAATTCTTGACTTTCTCAAATTTTGCTCATTATTTAATATTGTTTTCTATATGTAACACCAAGTCATGATTGTACTCAACAGGTCCACCAAGCTTTGTTAAACCAAACCAACAACTGCTCCGTGCTACTGATATCGAACAAGATGAGTGTTGTAGAGAAGGCCAATCATATAATTGTCCTCAATGACGGGATGGTAAAGGAGGAGGGCGGTCATGATGAGCTGCTGAAGAAAGGCGGCCTTTATGCTGAACTGGTGAGAAAGCAGAATATGGGCTTTCACCGTCAAGAAGAGGAGAGGAATGATACACACTGATACGTGTGGCTGTTGGTTGGACTTAAAGGGTCAAAACTCCAGCTATACTATACCATAAATAACAACTTCATTGTGAGACCACACTTCATACTACAAGTCTTTTTGCCTATTGAGACTAATCTTCTCTGTGCACATTGGAAGTAGGTGAAATTGTAATTGAATCCCTTTTCTTAAAGTCTAGACTGTCAGGAAAATATAGGTACCCTTCAATCAGCAGCCCCTGAGTTAGGCATCTGAACCCCAACTGCCCCAGGAAGATTGGTCCTACTTGGACTGGGCGATATGGATAAAATCCTCTATCATGGTACATTTAAATTTATATTGCAATATCAATGTTTATCATAATATAGTACATTTTCTGGAAAATGACCACATTTGAAAAATGACATATCATCACATTGATGTAAAAGATCATCAAAAATCAAATCCTGCTGATTGATTTGCAACATTGGCCACAATGGTCTAATACAAATGCTAATATAAATTTGAATTGCCCCATGGTATTTATCATTATATCGTCCAACTGGGCAGCCCAATGGGTGTGAATGGGAATCAACTTGAAGAGAGTTTATGATGATTACACACAATTGCTTCATACACTTTGCAAATGTAGATGTAGAAGACATCGATCAGCTAGATTTTAGGTTTTCCATATTGCAATATTTAAGACTAGGTGTTCCTAACATTCTGGTTGTATATATTTTTCACAGTTGTTGTTGTTTTTAGTTTTTATTGTCTTTCATTAAACTTTTTTTCTGTATTGATGTAGTTTCTACTGTTTCCCTTCCCAGAGTTACGACAATAAATCTTTTGAATTAATCCTTTCTTGTATATCATAGAAAAGGTTTCAGTCGTAGTCATCTGGACACTGTTTTCAGAATCAAGACGTTTGGCTCCCATCTGGAAGTCATTCCACAATTGAGAATGACTTCCGGATGGGAGCCGAAACGTCTTGATTCTGAAAACAGTGTCCAGATGACTACGACTGAAACCTTTTCTATAGAACACTCCTGGACGAATGAGGGACTACACCACCTTTCTTGTATACATTTTTATTTTTGTATTTTGGCTTTACAATAGCAAAGCTTTTTGTCAGAGCAACTCTGAAAGTGATTCAATTTATGGAAAAAATGATATTTTTGCATGTACTGTAAGTTGTTGCAGGTGATTGTGGGTAGTTGCAGTTATCTAGGGATTTTTTCCCCTATATTTAGTTATAGTTGTATAGTTTACCCCTATTCTGGAAGAAGCTATTTGGGGATCTGTCACATTACTCTTTACACATGTTTGATTTTGCTTGCATTCGGCGTGAGGAGTACTACTCAGCCATTTTCTCGTTCCTCTGGAGGGTTTTCTCGGCTTGTGCTTGAGACTTGTAATTTTTAACTAGAGATGGGCGGATGATACCGAAGCTTGTTTAACTCCTCTTTTAATACAATGTATCTTAATACATTATATAAGAGCTTGTGTCAGATGAAGAATACCACGTGACTGATGACATCCGAAGCTGTTTCAGAAAGAGCTTCATTCAGTTTGACAAATTGAATCTACGTGATTGCCACATTAATGGGATAAGAATAGAGAAGAATAATTGAGAAATCTGGAGATGTACTAAAAAGACATAGCAGTTCCACCTACCAAGTAATATTGTAATACAAGTAATAGGCTAATATAATGGATATCACATCACGTCCACAGTGATGCTGGGCTGAAATTACACCAAAAAGTTACATTATATTTCATGTCAGCAAAAATACTTTATATCTAGGATTTTTGGACAATGTATTTATCAATTATTTTACTGTAATATACTGCACAAGAGCATCTACATTTAACTGCAGCACTTCTGAACAAAAGTATTACAGATTTAATAATAACATGGAGGCTTATTGGACTTTTACCGCGCACATAAGACTAAAACTATTAAAATCTTAGAGGTGCTCCTCTTGAAGGGCTTCTGGAAGTTTTACAAGTCACCACCTTTCCAGCGGTGTTTGAAGCCCCGAAGCTTCAAATCTTTTTCGACAAACAGAAATAAAACATCAAAGCTTCATAAGGCTTAATTCACCCATCACTATTTTTAACAGAAAGCCTGAACTGAGAGTGTGGGGTGACAGATGTAGGCATTTACCGGAAGTGGGGTCTAATTTAAAACGCTATTGCGTTGCTTTATGGGAATTGTAGGCTCAAGCGTTTTTTGGCGCTTGACCCATAGGGATTACAATATAGGATATCTCAGCCTCAGCTGCTTCAATTTTGACCACTCTTTTAAAACGGAATCGTGTGAGTACCTTAGTTTGATGGGAGTGCAGAAATAAATGGAGTACCCCTTTAAATATTGTGTCCCGCAACCGCGCTAAGTGACTACATGCTATAGTTTACTTTGTCAAGGGGTCTTGATTGTCAATCCCAGCATTATTCACTGACTTTCAGAAAATTAATGATTTCAGCTCAAGCTAGTTTAGTTCTAAAATTTTAAGGCATGGCTGAAAAGGCTGTGGAGGTCCATGGTGGCAGTTTGTGGGAAGTGTGTTGCTTTTAATACAGAATCTCACCGTTTCAGAACCTAATATCAGATCAATAGTTTCGCGGTAGAAAAAGCTCATGTGTTCATCAAACATCAGCATGTTCAGCCCACTGATTGCCCACACATATACTCCAGGCCAGGTCTTTTTACAATGTCCATAAAAATACTAACAGTTAGCCTACCACCTAGGTAATCCGATGGGATTACAAGGCAGAGAAGATCTGCATCAGCAACCCAGATACTGCAGTTAACATAAACACATCATACAATCATTCCCTGCAGACTGGAGGACATTCGTCTACAAAAGCAAAGCTGTAATTGTGAATATTTTGAAGCCAAAATCTAAAAACGGAAGCTGAATTCAACGCAGTGCGTCGCACACTACCATTGTGTTCAAACATGACAGAGAACAAGATGTACCGACAAGGGAGTGTTGGGCATGTGTTCTGTTTGACAGACGTCTCGTTATAGCCAATAAGAGCGCCGAATCACCCAGAACGTGACAGGAAATACGCGGCACCGCCGCGTGATGGGTTTATATACGGTCAAGCGGAAGCGTTTAGGCGCCATTTCATTGCGGAGTTGCTCAGTGGTCTTTCAGTGGAAGTGCAGCGTCAACAGTGGTAGAAAAATTGGATTGTAATAACACTCCGCCTTCAGCCCGATGGAAGCGGCCGTCAACCCGCCTCACGACAGGTAAAGTCCGCAGTAATTTTGATCGATACTAACTTGAATTGAGTATATTTGATCGGCCTTGCAGGTCCAATGAAGATGGACTAACGGCAAATGTCATCATACTGTATAATGTTAGCTACCTTACTGTTACCGTTAGCCTCCCGATAACACCGCTAGCTTGTTAGCGTTAACGATCGCCACAGAATGACTTAGCTAGCTTTTACAGCAGATAATCTCATCATGACTTGCTTAACGTCTACTGAATTGCAGCTAAGTTTGTAGACTCGCCCTTTCTTTTAGCTTGTAGCTCCATTAGTGAGCTGGCACAAAGAAGGCAAATGACAGCTGCAGTCCCACCGGCTGCTCCCCGCCGGCTTTCTCTCAGTCGTGTCATTCATTGCTCAGGTACCCTGCTAAAGCTAATCCCTCACTGGTAATAAATATCATGTCCAATATGCTTCAAATACACAACATGTGCTAATCAAAAAGGTACCAGCCCTCAATGAACCGTTAGATATGTCCGGTATTGTTGCAGTCTGGTGACGCTAGCTAGCACTCTGTTAGCTTAGCGTCCAGCTCACAGTTCATGTGCCAGTGAACAAACGTCTGTATGCTGTGGCAAAATGACTGGGAACGACTGACAGGTTAATAGTTTGACATTTCCTAAAGCAGCACCGTTAAAGAAAGGTTTCGTGTTTTTGCTTTTTTCGCTGTCTGTCATTCGTGTGCTGTCATTGTGAGGCAGTGTTTACAAACAGTGAGGGCGGAGCGTCCAAACCACGCGATCACCAGCTGTTGGAATGTAAATCCAAGAGTCAGACTTTTCTTTCATTGTTTTGATTAAATAATAAAGACGGTTTATTGGCTCTACTGTGTGAGTACTGATGCCTTTCAGTAGAAGCAGAAGTTGATTCAATGCAAGTTGAAACAGCAACGCCACAAAGTGTTTACTAGTTAATAATAAAACAGTAGATCATAGAATAAAGAAACTCTGTAGGATTCTTTTAGCCCCCGAGTATTATGGTTATTCTGGTATAATATGATGCAATAGGCTGTATTTTAGCATTTTTGATAAAAGTTAATGACTTCTTATTTTATTGGACATAACCTAGATATTCATAATTCCTTAGAGGACAAAACACTGTTTATTTTTCTCAAAAGTGTTGTAATTATTAAAAATTTTTACAGCATAAAGCAATGCATTGTGTGTGTTTTTTAACACTGTCAAATGTTTGCCAGAGTTTGCCAGCATATAGATATTTTTTAAGTCTTGATTAAGCCATATTAGTGAGCTCTATGGCTCAAAAGGGAAAAAAATGGCAGGATTTGCTGTAATAAACTAATTCTGATGAGTAAGCAATGCTTACCTTTTCTCATGATTGCTGATGGTTTTGTCTTTGTGGTCCACTAAAAACCTAAACTTTGTATGTAACAGATCCTAAATTAGAACATTTTAACCATCAAGGCCCATAATTATTTTTATTTATTTATTTATATATATGTATGGTATTTCCAAAAGATCACAAAACATCTTAAGTCACTTTGACCTATTATTTTATTTATTCATTATTTGTTATGAATTCAGTACACAATGGCTCATGTTTTTCCTCAATGCTAATGTGCAGTTTAGCCGTTCTTTGTGTTGCTGGAATCCTGACTGATGTAGAAAATCAGCTCACAGGCTTTGCCACAGTTTGTGTGTCAGTGGGGCAGGTGTGTGTCCCGAACTCTGGGGTAAAATTTAACTTCTTCTAAATCTGGTTCATGTGCTCCGCTTAGAGGCAGGTGAAAAGGGGATGATGGGGTTTAGTGACATGGTGGCTTCATATGACTACTTGGATTTCTCGGGTCTATATAGGACATGGTCTGTGTAGCCAAGACTGAAGATGCTTATAAGTCGTAGAGCATTTTAAGATCTGCAAAGTCTTTCTTTTCTTTTACTTAACTCTATTAATTCCCGTTGGGTTGGAGTAATGGGCAGCTGTAGTGTCCAGGGACCGACTCCAATTATGAAACCACACTATTCATGCCATTCGTTCCTTTGTAAATAGGAGGAAACCAGAGCTCAGAGTTCTGGCCATTTGCTGTGTGTGCAAGGTTACTCTTTTGTTGTGGTTGTGCAGTGGCCTTGTGCTTCGGTGCAATTTATAAAAATAACAAAATTTTAAACAAAAGCTAATTACATCCGTTTGCTTTTGTTTTGTTTTTTTTAGAGAAGTGGCTGTAAGATTCAGTTTAGAATTAAACCATCTCATTGAGCATGGTGAGTGTCGAGGAGTTACAAAGAGATAAGCTCACTGGTTAGTGCTTTATTTTAGATGTCATGACAGTGTGAGACATTCAATTTAACGTAGAAAAGGTTTCAGTCGTAGTCATCTGGACACTGTTTTCAGAATCAAGACGTTTCGGCTCCCATCCGGAACCTTTTCTACGATCGAACACTCCTGGGCGAATGAGGGACTACACCGTCACATTCAATTTAACTTACCATTTCAGGCATGGAATTAGTGCTAAATCAAAGTATTTTTCCCATGATTCATAATATATTTATGAGGGGGAAAAAAGCTGTTTCCTATATTTATGTGGAGCTCAATGTGATGTTAGGATGTCTTATCACCCAGCCTTACTATAAGTGAATGTTGTTTTTTAGCTGGTGAGGACCCATGCGATGGCGGTTCCCATGACTGTGGTAAAAGTAGCAGCCTTTCGATAGAATCCTAGTTCCCTAGATGGCCGTTAGCTGACTGGGAGGGCAGAGCCATAGTTTCACTGGTCATGGGTTACGTGAATGAAGCATGTATAGGCTGCCCTCTTTGACATTAGCAGATATTTCATGAGAGCATGGGAGTGGGTAGCAGATTGATTAATCGATGGCTACATCAATAGGGGTGGCAAAAGTCATACAGCACAGTCAACTTAAAAGTACCAGTTCCTTCACTAGCAGGTCTCTCTCTCTCTCTGTCACACACTCCTTTTTAATTAATCTCTTATCAAATAGTGTAAAGAAGTGATATGTTGTTTGTCTTTTTCACTACTTTTACTGTATTGTTCTTGCAGTTATTCTTTATCATTCCATTAGAATCTTTTTCCCGTCCTCTTCCTGTCTCCTCCGCTCCAGCTCTCTGGTCGGGTTGTCCAGTGGCGGAATGGACCAACACAGCAGTTCGGGCAAACGCATTCGCAAGCCCTCCTTGCTGTACGAGGACTTTGAGAGCCCATCTCTGCCGCACACGATGCCCCAGGGTCCTCCTGTCCCACCACAGCCCCCAGTGAAGGATCCCAGCCGGCCAGGCCGCATGACCAACCAGCTGCAGTTTCTCCAGAGGACCCTGATAAAGTTTCTGTGGAAGCATCACTTTGCCTGGCCTTTCTACGAGCCTGTGGATGCCTACAGGCTTAACCTACCGGTGAGTTCAATAAAGACACTTTCACTTTCTACTTTCACTTTAGTTTTGTTGAGTTCTATTTATGTTTCTGCAACTCATGGTGATGCCTAGGCTCAGATGTTAAAGTAAAAATCCCAACAAAATGTTGTTTTTAGTTGATTTGCAATGTTCAAGATGCTCCACAAGCTATGGTTTTATTTTTCATAAAATCTCCATGTGTGTCTCACTCTTCTGTCACTCTGTCTATTATTCTGCCCTTTTCAGGATTACCATAAAATTATTAAACAACCCATGGACATGGGAACCATCAAAAAGCGTCTGGAGAACAACTTCTATCGGAGTGCAAGTGAGTGCATACAGGATTTCAACACAATGTTCACCAACTGCTACATCTACAACAAGGTAGGTTAAAAGGTAAAAAACAGATCTTTAACCATCATGTTTTTGTCCCTTTTTTAATTTCTCTCTTTCTCTTTCCTTAATAAGTTAGTCCCTCTGTACAGATTACATTTAATATTAGGTGGACAATTCATCACAGCAGGGATAATGCAGGGTTATATAAAGCTCAAGGCCGTTGGGTTAGATGTCCAAATGTAGATTTGTACCAACTTCTAACAAATCCTAGTTTGTTGTTTTAACTGACCTAACAAAACCTTTAGTTTTTATTGATGACCCAGGGGTAGGTGCAGACCCAGGAATTTTCTTAACATTGTGAGAGAGGGCAATTTTAAACCTTTTCTGTTTCATGAGAAAAGGCTCATCTAACACTTTGCAAACAGAAACTTGTCTGGGATACTCCTTACTCCTATCCTATGTACAGAACATGTGCTGACTTGCCTATATATTGTACGTGTGCTACAGCATAACTTGTGAGGCCAGATGGAAAATGAAAATGTCAAGCTGACATGAAAACAAATGACTACAGCATCTAGCTGTTGAGAAACATGGGGCTGCCCCTGGAAAATGTAGTGTAGATCTGGAGACAACTGCTCTGGAGATGTAAACAACACGACGTCTGTAGCACACCAGAGATGCTTACAATTATCATGCAACCGATTACAGTGATTGTGTGTGTGTGTGTGTGTGTGTGTGTGTGTGTGTGTGTGTTTTAGCATTAAACAACAATATCTTCTTTTAGGCTTTGATAGTACGTCTAAATCAAGTGTCATGGCCAGCGGTGTCTAAGTGGTAGTTGTAGAGAATCCCAAAAACTGATTCTGTCTCACCATCAGTTCCATCCGTTTATCACTATTTTTCATTTTGTTATTCATTTCATTTATCAGAAACACTGAAAAAACCCCAGAACAAGTTGCAAGCATTTGTGAAGTTGTGTCAAGCAAATGTTTGGTATTTAATGTATTGAAGTTTTCGTCTGTTGGAACATGAATCAATCAGCAAATTGTTAAAATGCTAATAAAATTGATTTACTGAAATAACATTTTTTCCCAAGAACAGTGTTTTTTTTTTTTTTTTTTTTTTTTTTTATACTGTTATGGTTTCTTTGCAGTGTGCTAATGTGTTTTTATAAATTGTTTTCTTGGCCAGCCGACAGACGACGTTGTGCTGATGGCCCAGTCCTTAGAGAAGATCTTTCTCCAAAAGGTGGCCCAGATGCCCCAGGAGGAAGTTGAGCTGCCTCCTCCAGCTCCTCGAAGCAAGAACAGCAGGGGAAGAGGTGGCAAATCTGGTGAGTTTGTGTCAAAGTCTTACAGAATTTGAATGAAGTTGTTTATATAGTTGTTGATATAGTTTATTACTAGATTCACCGGAAACTTTTTGTTATAACTACACAAATTGGACACTTTTTCAGTCTAGGGCTGCACCTAACGATCATTGTTTTATTGATTTTAATCTAACGATTATTTCTTCAATTAGTCTATAAATCTAATGACTAATTTATCAGTTATTCTAAAGATTTTTTTAATTAGTTATTACAAATGTAACAAAGTATGTATGGCAGGGCATTATTCTGCAATATATTACCCTATTTCTATTATTTCTGTTATTTCTTATGTTACCATTTTAATCACTTAGTTCAGCACCTTATTTTAGTGTTTACTCACAAACTACTTTAATCTGCCCCCACCCCCACCCCCCGCCCCCCAAACACACACACACACACACACACACACACACACACACTCTGCACAAACACACTCTTTCTGTTTCTCTCTCCCCATGTGTCTGCACTGTTGACTTTCTTCGTCAGCTCTGTTTTATAAAGTTGCCCAAAAAACAGTCGGTTTTCACAACAGCAGGTAAGCCACGTGTGGAGGAGGCTTGTTGTTAATGACGTCGCCTATCGAATCGATCGAAACCAACAGGTGCGCTTACAAGCTTTTACAAAACAACGGCAAAAGTAAGGCTACGTAAACAGGAGACTCTCTCTGTGTGTTTCTCTGAGGCATAGTGCAAGGGGAGATTGTGGGCGAGGGTTTTTAGCTGCAGCTTGTTCTCCGGGGGAATCCATGCTTTGACCAGGTGCAGCCATACTTCATTGCGATGCGCCGCACGATATGCAAATCGACATATTTCCGTAATCAATGATGTTGATGAATCGTCCCAGCAATATTTCAGTTTCATATCTGCATCTGGTATTGGCATTTTCTGTTCAAATTAATTACAGCCCAGCAATTATACAAAATGTTTTCCTGTTGCAGAAATTAGTCATGCATAAGTAGCATTAATGATGCAAGCCTCGTAAAAAGCCATGCGCTGTCTCCAGTGATAATAGACTTCCTCCAAACTAGTCACATGTAACTTTGTCACCAGGCATTCTGTAGCTGAGTTCTGTTACTAAAGGTGAATATACTGTATCTCTCAGCATCGAGGGCTCAGCAGGTGCCGGCAGTGTCCCAGTCAGCCTACTCCCCTTCTTCCTCGGACACTGGGGAGTCCATGCTGGCCAACTCTCCCCAGACTGTGCTGACTAAAAGCCTGCCTCCGGCTAACATCATGGGCCTACCCCCTACACAGCCCACAACTAAGGTAAAGACATAATACTGATAATGATAGCCTAATTAGCATTGTCTGTGTAGAAATTTCTGAAGTGGTTGTCTATTGCTGCAAAATATTTTGTATGTTCAGCATTTTTGTTGCAAAAAAATGTGTTGCATTATATTTGATAATATTGTGATCATAGTCTTCTACCCTCCTTTTATTTCTAGAAAAAAGGTGTCAAACGTAAGGCAGACACCACCACCCCCTCCACCATGGGCTTGACTGTGAGCATGTCAGGAGCAAACCACATGGTGGGCTTGGGGAAAGGAGGCCACGGGGGCCAAGTCCACGGGGGCCAAGTCCACGGGAGCCAAGTCCATGACACCTCCATGCACACCATCTCCTCCATGGGGGGTATGAGCTTGGAGACCCCACCTGGGATGGGCCTGGTCAGGAGCCCTGGAGGTCCTGTCCTGCTCCAGCCAATGATGGCAGGCACTGGACGCAGAGTGGGCAGCGGACGCCCCATTAAACCCCCCAAGAAGGATCTGCCTGATTCTGTCCAGTCTCAGCCCTCGAGGAAGGGCAAACTAAGCCCTCAGCTGAGGTACTGCAGTGGGCTGCTGAAGGACATGTTGTCAAAGAAACATGCTGCGTACGCCTGGCCTTTCTACACACCTGTGGACGCAGCTGCACTGGGACTTCATGACTATCATGATATCATTAAGTGTCCCATGGACCTCAGCACCATCAAGGTGACTTCTCACATGCTTTTAACTCGTGGAAAGAGAAATATATAAAAATCAATATAGCTCCTACTTTGTTACTGATTACATAGTAAAGTTATGTTGTTTCAGATCTCTTAATGTTAGAATGTCCTTTTTAAAATGTAACACACTGTGATGACGAACACAGAAGCAAGCAATGGGGCTGAAAATCTGTAAGATATTGCAAATCGTCAATTATTAAGAAATGTAAAAATCCCTGATAAAATTTGAAAACACTTCCAAAAAGTCTGGTTGAAGCACTAAAATTGTCCTTTCCTAACTCTTCATCAGAGGAAGATGGACTGCCGTGAATACAGGGACGCTCAAGAGTTTGCTAGCGATGTCAGACTCATGTTCTCCAACTGCTACAAGTACAACCCACCTGACCATGATGTTGTGGGCATGGCACGGAAGCTGCAGGTGAGCCTAACTCTTATTCTACTTCTCAAATAATCAGACTGAAATGAAAGTGCAGTAGACTGTGAGGAAACTCTTTTCTGTGACAGTTGTTAGTTTTTTTACTACCTTCCCCCTTTCTTACTCTTTGATTTGGGCTTTTTTTGTGCCCCAGGATGTGTTTGAGTTCCGTTTTGCCAAGATGCCAGATGAACCACATATGGATCACACGGCCATGTCAATCAGTGGCCATCCAACATCCTCGTCCTCCTCTTCTTCCTCCTCCTCGTCCTCATCTTCCTCTACCTCCGAGAGTGAGCCCAGCAGTGAGAGTGAAGAGAGTGAGAGCAGCCCCAACTCAGACAGTGAGGAAGAGCGAGCACATCGCTTGGCTGAGTTACAGGACCAGGTGTGCACACAAGTAAGACCTCCAATACTATTTATTTATCCATCTCCAGTCTCTTTTATTATGACATATGGATACAAAAACGATTTTCACAAAGATAATTTTTTTTTTTTTAATGTAATTTTCTAAACAGCTCAGAGCCATGCACGAGCAGCTGGCTGCCCTCTCCCAAGGCCCCATCATCAAGCCCAAGAAGAAGAAGGACAAAAAGGAGAAGAAAAAAAAGAAGAAGCTGGAGAAGCGAAGTCGAGGTGGCAGAAGCAGAGCTGGCTCTGAGGAATGGAAAATGCCCAGCAAAATACTGAAAAGCAAGTCTGCCAGAGCAGGTGGCTCCCAGGCAAAGAAAGCCCAGGGGAAGAAGAGTAACAAGAACAGCAAGTTAGTAGTAAAATAATTACCATGAAACTGTATCTCATCTCCACATCAATGTGGAGTTTTTAAAGCTTCACAATATGCAGTAAAATAAACATAATCTTGTATATTTACCTATTTAGAATATCAAGTAGCTGATACTAATGCGCTTTTGTCCTGACTGTATTGCTTCCTCTTGTTTCTGCAGGACCACAAAGAAGCCGTTCTACCCCCCAGTGGCCCCTTCCATGCTGCCGCACTACGACTCAGAGGAAGAGGAGGAGATCGTGCCCATGTCATACGATGAGAAGCGCCAGCTGAGCCTCGACATTAACAAGCTACCCGGGGAGAAGCTGGGTCGTGTGGTCCACATCATTCAGTCCAGGGAGCCTTCGCTGAGGGACACCAACCCCGAGGAGATTGAGATTGACTTTGAAACACTCAAGCCATCGACACTGAAAGAGCTGGAGCGCTACGTCATGACCTGTTTGAGGAAGAAGCCCCGTAAGCCTTACGCTGAGCAAGGTAAATGAAACGCCCACCGAGCTAATACCAGCATGTTTAATAATGTCTTGTACGTAGCTTTGCACACATTAACAAGTAATTAGCATTACTGATATTTTACGGTGACAGTTAATCAGTATCCAGCATGTGATGCAGCTGTCTTTTCTGCCATTTTTGGAGGAAGCACTTAACTTACGTGACTTTTGCAGCTAAAATGTATTTCACTGTGATTGGTTAGCTGCATCGCTTCCTACCCTCAAGCAACAATGCAACTCAAAGCAGCTTTGTAAGGCATAGTAGTAAACCAGTTTGTAATTTTGTTTTGCTTTTTAAATTTCAAATGAGTCAGTAATGACTGACACAGGGCCACCATTTGTGGTTTGTGGCGTGTTTCAGCTGCACGTCGGTTAACACAGAGCACAGACCTGCCAACATTTAGCCAATATATTTATCTTTTTGTATTTATATTTTATGCGTACAATGCACATTGATCAGCATCACTGTTAAGATGCCAGTGTTAGCTAAAAGGCAAATTTTCAACTGCTGTCCCATGGCCAGATGTTGAATTAGCCATTAAAACAAACATGGTAAATGGACTGTACTTATATAGCGCCTTTCTTGTCTTTCTGACTACTCAAAGCGCTTCAACATGTAAAATTGTGACAGGAGAAGGCAGACTTAAACAGGAAGCAGCTGAACAGAGGTTGAAAAGCTAAAAGGCAAGCGACATGCATAGTAGGAAATGTACAATGCAAGCAGTATTTAAAAAAAAAAAAAAAAAAAAACACATATTAAGCAGACCATCAGGGCATGACAACATATATTACATACATTACATCACAGAGGACATAGGTAGAACCATCAAGACAGTAATATGAGAAGAATAAGGGACACAATCTGACACAGACAGGAAGCCAAGCAAATGAGAAGGCTAGGTATGAAAGCAG
The DNA here is from genome assembly GCF_020085105.1 of Siniperca chuatsi. NCBI lineage: Eukaryota > Metazoa > Chordata > Actinopteri > Centrarchiformes > Sinipercidae > Siniperca > Siniperca chuatsi. The sequence goes on along the minus strand of NC_058050.1, from coordinate 6,090,823 downwards.
GTCTGGTTGCTTTTTAACTATGTTATATGCAGAGGAACAGATCTACATTTTGATATCAAAGTTCGGTTTTCCCATGACTGGATTTACTAAAGAAACAAATGTTACCATAGTATTACACCAAATTGACAGGCATATAATGTTGTTTTCTCAGCCAGTTGTCCCCCTCCGTGTCTCTGAAGGGCTAGTTTTTCCTCCTGAGTAAACACTGCTGAATAAGCTCCTTAAGGTCAATACAGTGATGTGATGTCATGAAGCTAAGTTTCCCACATTAATGACTGTACTAGCTACGCTTATACTTAACCAATGGTAGCCCAATTTTTGCTACAGCTTGATAGGAAGAGCCAAGTCTGCTACTCAGAAAGCCAAGCTGCAGAATGAAGGTACAGCTCTTTTGGTCTCTGCTAAATATAACTGATGTGGAGGGTAAGTACAGTGTGTCATTGGGGTATCACACGGTTACATCTCATTACTAATGCTTGATTGAATTTGGCCCCCACTACCTCCAGAATTTCCTGGGAGAAAGTCCTGATGTTCCAAGACCACTCTGCTCCCCAAAACACCCTTAACACTAACTGTAGCTCACTTACGCCAATACACTAAAACACAGGTACCGTGTGGACCCCAGGTTGCTAACAGTGTTGTCATCTTTTCGTATGCAGCAACAAAGAAAGGCAGCATTGGCAAGTCTAAAGAGGAGCTGACTCTGGAGAAGAGGAGGGAGCTGGAGAGGAGGCTGCAAGATGTCAGCGGGCAACTCAATTCTGTCAAGAAACCTACGAAACCTAAAGGTGAGCTCACACATCCCTATTCTCTATGTACATGTCGTATGCACAACACATGCACCTCAGAATCAGGTTTATTGCCAAGTAGGGTTTTACATACAAGGAATTTGCTTTGGTAGTAGAAAAAAACAAGTACTGCACAAGTCAAGAATTATAAATATGAAATGGAAAAATATACAATTAAAAAATATGAAACATTTATCTGTTTTTTAAAATGAAAAGAGCTGTACAGTGTTTGCAACAAAGAGGATGGAAAATGATTGACCAAGGAATATGCAAAGATTCACAGTATAAAGTATAAAGAACATGTGCAGTGTGCAGAGATAATGGGCAAAAAATGTTTAATGTAACGCACTGAGTCAGACCGTCGATGTTGTTATTTAGATGTAAACTATTTCTTGATTGTTTGTCTTTCATAAAACATTTTACAGGGTACATTAAAAGTTCTCTTCTTTTTCGTCTCTGCCTGGTGTATCCGTAAAACTCTTATTTATTTACTCGTACTTATTGTTGTGTCCTCAGTGGAGAAGCCCAGCGCTGTGGAGGCTCACACCCAGCCCTCACGCCTCAGTGGCAGCAGCTCCAGCTCCGACTCATCTTCCTCCTCCTCCTCCTCCTCGTCCTCAGACACCAGTGATTCAGACTCTGGTTGAGATCCTTAGCACCGGCTAAGAGAGAAAACACTAATAACTCAGGGACTTGGGCTGGCCCAGGACACAACACACCCTGAAACAGTAGTGGGCTGAGATATTGGATACCATGGCGAAAAAAACACTCCAAGTGGACTAAAATGTAGAATGTGGGACTGAGGGATGTGAAACAACGTCTCTGTGGATAATCGTAGAACCCAAACACTAAATGCCTTGGTTTCCCTGTCCTCCCTGTTGTAAATACTTGTACAAATTTATGTTTCTTTTATAAAGAAGAATTTTATGGTGATCCCCCAAAGAGGGAAGTGGAGTAATAAAAAAGGATGTGGATAGACGGGCCTTACTCCAAATCTGCTTTGGCTGGCCTTACGCTGTGTCCTCTGTGGTGAGGGAATTGGAAGAGTGTTTATTTGTTTTCTTCACCCACATTTCCTCAGACGTGACTGGAATTTGAACCAGCAACCTTTTGGTCACAAGCCTTGCTTTTTTAACATCAGGCCTTCTGCCACGCTTCATTTTAGATCAACCCCTAGACTCAGCCTTAATCATCCAGATTGTTAATAACGCTTAGATTTTTTTGGAAAAATACAATATTGTTAAGGAGCTCTAAGATTCCTTCTCATGTTCACAGGTCTAAGAGCTGTTGAGCAGTAAATAAAAACAAGCCTCTGGTACCTGCCAGGTCAGAATTTGAAGTTGGTTACAGTTTGAGTTCTGGATCATTTCTCTTTTATGTTTACACACATTGCAGTTAAATCTCAGTTTGACATTGAGCTTTATGCTGCAGTCTGTTTTACAGCCTGTAGTTCTTGTTTTTTGAAAACAAAGTCGTTCATTCAGTAGTACAGTATAGAAATGGCTTAACATACTGTAATTACAAAGTTTACAATTAAGTAACATACTCATTCAGTTTGTATTGATTTTGATGGCTGCTCTATTCTCCAAAAAAGCCCACCAGCCATTTTAAGACTATTCTTATAAATATGACACTAATTGAAGTACTGTCTTCAGTATTTTGAAATCAGTTCTTACTGTTCAGCTTTGTTGTTCTCAACATTTCTCTTCATCGCATCAAACTAACTGAAGTGTGCATCTATTTCTTAAGAGCTGAACACAGGCTGCTGAATGTTATCTGGTTGTAGTGCAGGTTTCTAATTTCAACATTAATCTGAACATGTAAAGTATTGCATTACTGTTTCTTGAAGACATCGGTAGCACTTGAAAATTTCTTAAAGAAATATTTTGGCTGCTCTGCACTTACTGGAACAAATGGTGTTGACTGAATAAGCTGAATAACGCTACAAGTAAATAAAGATTAAAGAATCTTTATTTAGACATAAAGAGACAAAGTCCTCATAGTCATGCATAGTTGAAGCTGTTGAATGTTCAGTGAAAGAATATATGCTTGTATATTACTGTATTTGCTGTTGCACAAACTATTGTATTCCTGCTGTTCAGTCTTTTGTTTTGTTTTTTTCAATTACCTTGTTTGCTTTTTTACATGTTGTTATTTCTCATTCCAGTTAACTGTCTTAGTTGTTTCCTGAAGAGAGTTCACATGAGCATTGCTGCCTCTGGTCAAGCAGGTTGTTGCCTCTCAGAAGCGTACCTTTCATTTGGCAAGTGTGTTTATTAAAATATTCTCTTCTGTAGAAAGAGTTTGTGTTTTGTCTGGCTGTCTGTTTTTTTTAAATCTCTAATTTTAACACCTTTTGTTTTTAAACTCTTGGTTGGACAACACAAGCAATTTTAAAACAGTATTGGCTCTGGGATTTTGTGATGGCCTTTTTTCCCCACAATTTTCTGTAATTTTATAGGCTAAACTGCTAATTAATTGAAAAAAGAATCAGCTAATTAATCAAGATGAACAATTGTTGCCTTAAAGCTGACACTGAGAATTTATGGAAGTCAGGAGCACAAATTACCCCTCATTATTGTGATTTTGTTTTAAGTACTCGATTTCTATACAAATATATATATATAAAATTGCAATATCCTGAAGTGTGATAGGACATAAAATGAACAGAGCATTCTATATCTTTAAAAACACAAGATAATCTGCGTAAACTTGGTATTAAGATTAAGTTTATAAAAAAAAAAAAAAAAACACAACCGAGATGGGTCCAACTTGGTATGTTTTCTCTACAGGCGGACATACTGTGATTGTGACTCTCCTCCACTAGGTGGCAGCAGTTACTCATGTTAAAACCTGAGTTACATCTTCCTTCAGTGTTTTCAAGGTGGAAACATTGTTGTCACTATGTTCCAAGCACTGATTGGTTTGTGTTGTAAGGAAGTCATCTCAGCATATGAATCCAGTAGTGTCACTTTGATGTGTGGGAGGGACAAGATGCAGCCAATGAAACCTTCTCAGTTTGTTTTTTGGAGTACCTGACATACAACACGACGATGAATCTGTTCCCAGTGCTGCTGGTTATTTGTCTTCCAAAATACAGTCAAGGTACGTTTTTGTAAAAGTACATCACTCATGATTGTAAGGAGGCATTAAGAGTTTTTGTAAGCCTGTTCAAAATGAAGAAAAGTAAGTTCATTACCACATTGAGGATACAGTCTTTGGTGATTCAAGACATACCATTACATTTTGATCAGCTTTGTTCCATAACCACCTTTTTTTTGTCTGCTTCTGCATTGAAAAATGGCCCTATTTTCTTTTTCTTCATCTTTCCATTTATGGTAACTACTATATTTTGCAGGCCAGCTACATTTTTACAATAGAAATCATCATGGTTGGTTACCTGCCAGTGTGGCTGATGGAGCCAAAAACTTAGTAGCAGCTTGGATGACGTCCGGATTTGCTCACATAAATAACTTTAAGCAACTTGAGTGCACATTGCAAACACCATTATGTCTTGTCATATGTTTTTAATCTTTTCCAACAAACTGCAGGTAAACACTTGCTTCGCTTTTTGACTTTCTGTCAAAGAGACGTGCCAGGAAACGGCCAGTATGACATTGAATTTGACGGCGATCAGCTCCTCTACGTTGACCCTGTCACCTATCAGACAGTCCTGCGTCTGCCAGAGTTTGCAGAGCAGTGGACCCCTGATCCTGGACTGGCCCAAGACACATATGTGTCCCTGGGTACCTGCCAGTACAACATCCCACGTGCCATAAAGGGAGAAAATAATCCTCCAGAGATCATAGGTGAGGTAGTTGAAACACTGAGTTTGTACTGATAATATGAGTACTTATAAAGATATTACTGACTCTGTGAGCCACAGAGCTTTGGAGTCCTGACTGTCACCTTTAGTCAGTGGTGGAAGAAGTAATCAGCAAAATGTACTTAAAGTATCAAAACTAAAAGTACTCTTTCTGCAGAATAATGTCCCCTGTGACTGATATATTATTATATATGGCATTATTAGATTTTTAATACTGATGCAACAATGTATAAGCAGCATCTTACTGTTGTTGCTGGTCGAGGTGGAGCTAGCTTTAACTACTTTAAGTACAGTTGGTAGTTTAGTTCAGTGGTGAGAGGAAAGAAAGATAAAGCCAAGTTCTGCTACAGAAATGTATCTTCATATATTGGACTTGGTCTAATCCTTGTTTTTGTTTTAAAAAATATTGGATCAATTCAAACAGTTATTTAAATGAAACCATGTGAGAAGTTTAGAGGAGAAATCTCTTTTTGATGGAAATTCTAACAACTGAAGACATCTGAAACGTGACAAGGAGCCCCAAGTCTGCTTTTTTTGTGAGAGGCCACAAGCCAAAATCACTGGGACCCACTGGTTTAATCTTTAACAATGTGTTGAGTTCTATAAATGTATGTAAAAACGTAACTAGTAACTACAGCTGTCACATAAATGTAGTGAAGTAAAAAGTACAATAGTTCCCTTTGAAATGTAGTGGAGTAGAAGGGGAAAGTAACATAAAATAGAAATACCCAAGGAAAGTACAAGTACCTCAAAATCATACTTAAGTACGGTACTAAATGTACTCAGTTAGCCTTTAGTCTTGGAACCAGGATTGAGGAATGGTCAGAAGATCCCTGTCTGAGGCTCTGAAGTTACAAATAAAAGCTGTTAAATGACAAGAACACAACAAACATGAGTCATGCTGCTGGGTTAATTTTTCCTAAACTGAAACTAGATTATAGCCTAATCCCAAGAACAAAAGTCAGTGAAACTACTACAGTGTAATGGGAGCAACAGTAAGCTGTGTTGTTAAACACGAGTTAATGAGAGGTGCTCTGGTATGTATTCTTAAAAGAAGAACAGGTACCAGCAGGGACAATGCCTGTGAGGTGCAATTAACCTCTCTGGGTGTATAATCATGCATGTATTGTCAGTGCAGGTAAAAAGCATGTGTCACTGTTCATTGTGTAGCTCTGCACTGGGGAGTTTACATTAATTAGCATGCGTTCTATAGTACTGGTATGCGTAGCTATAGCAGTCTCCCTCTAGTTATGAATGAATTACACAAACATTATCTGGAGGATGCAAATGCTTGTATTACTTCATATCTGTCATTTTAGTTTATTTGAAACTTTGTTTGCCATGTCACAGAAATCTCAAAAATGTTTTTGTTTTGGGATGATAAAAGCCACAGCCCATAATTTAGCATTTGAAACATTATCAAGGTTGGACATAGAGAATCTTTTAGTGCCACTTAATATTTTTCAATGACTTTAAAGCGGCTAATCAATGTTTTTATAATAACAACATATCAAATGACAATGTAAAAACAATATGAACAGAGAATGTACAGAGAATTATCACCTGAATCTGCAGCTCCCCTCGGCTTTATGAAGCTTTATAGTGAGTTTCAGCTCATTGTTTAGCTGTCCGCCTGCAACTTTACTGTTTTGGTTGACTGTCACCGCTCTCATAGTGTCGTTCTCTATTTTCAGTGATTGGGTGTATTGGCCATGGAGTGTAACTTTATCTTTCTCTGTCAAACATCAATCCATCCATCTACAGTCAGTCCCACCTCCCTGATCTACCCAAAGCAGGAGTTGGAACTTGGGGCCCCCAACACCCTCGTCTGCTTTGTCAATGACTTCCATCCGCCTGTAGTCGACATCACCTGGACCAGGAACGGGCAGCTGGTGGACCAGAGTCAGGTCAGCCAGACTCAGTACTACTCCAATGGTGACTTCAGCTTCCGCATCTCATCCTACCTGGACTTCACTCCGCAAGAGAACGACATCTACTCCTGCAGCGTGCACCACATCAGTCTGCAGGTGCCTCTCACCAAGTTCTGGGGTAGGTCAGTCATAATATGATGAGTCAGTGGGTGTAAAAGTAACAGAGGGGATGTTTTTTTGGTGTGAAACAGAATAGCAAAGGGGTGAAGATGATGCACTTAAAAATATACCCAAGATATGTATGATATTGAAATTTTGACAGATATTCAATAACCATTCATTTAGATACATATAGATGAGCACAAATGTCAACTGAAATGTGTAAAACGTGACAATTAAAAAAAATGCATTCACATTTTTAGCCGTGCTAGCGGTGTGGATCTAGGGATGGCAGTGTCAGCGTGCTGGTTGGTCGTTTTTTAGCTAAATGTTTTGATGACTATTGGACAGCTTTGCCATGAAATTTGGTTAAGTACAGACGTCCCCCTCAGGATGAACTGTAATAACTATGGTTATACCTTCATTTTTCATCTAGTGTCATCAAGTCAAAATTCCACGTTGTCCAATACGTGGAATGTTGGTTTATGACCAAATACATGATAAAACTAGAAGGGCACTCGGAGAGGGCAGACCTCTGCCAAGGACAAAAGTCCAGTCTTCTATGATATGCAAATCTGCAAGTGCAACGACTATATATGTCTGGATATATTTCCAAAACTATTAGAATTACACTGTCAAACAAGTGCGCTGAGGTTGTAACAACAATAACTGCGGACAAAGCAGGAGGAAATAAATTTAAAAAAAAAACAAAACTTTAGTTGGCGCCAACTCGAGTAAAAGTAGAAAAGCGATACGTTATCTTCACTACAAAATAATTTGTATATATCCGCCAAGTGATTCAGATGTGCTCCAAAATTTAACGGGTTCCTCCTTTGCCCATGCTACACCCTTCCACCAAGTTTCATGAACATCGGGCCAGTAGTTTTTCCGTAATCCTGCTGACAGACAAACGGCACCAAAGTACAGCCTCACAGGGCTGCTAGCATGGCTGTAGACTTATTTTAGTCTTTTTTTTTTAATACTATCTGTCTGTCTGTCTGTCTAGCTATTTATGGGTTTTGTTTTATTATGACAGTTCATTGTTAACTTTATCCGTTCAACATTGGATAGTAGCTCACCTTTGAACTCACAACAGAAATAGCCGTTATAGCTAAATAAACAAAATAAAGCCACAGTTTTACACTTGAAATTAACAAATGAAGAATCCATATGTCAGATAAATGCGATTTATTGGGTGTATGTTCTGATAAGTTAACTGATAAATTGTGCATCTGTAATACAAAGTAGGGCTTTAGAGATCCAGGTGATAGATGGTAATGTGGGACTTTTGTTAAATATTACACGTCAGCAAGAGCTACTTGGCAGGATATTATTGGCACAAAATGTTTGCTACAGGTAGCTTTAGTAAAGACTGGCATTTTTTGTGAGCAAAAACTCACATCAGAAAGCTCTCATGCTATCTATCTGTGTGTGTATGTGTGTGTTTTTTCCCCCACAGAGGCTGAACATAGACACATAGACCAGCAGGTTGTAGAGACAGCAGTGTGTATTTGTGGTGTGATCCTGGGGCTGATTGGAGTTGTCACAGGACTCTGGTTCATCATGAAAGCCAACAAGTCCTGCCAGGCGTAACACGCATCAAGACAAACACCTGAATTTCAATGTCAGATGTGTGATCTTTTTTCCCTTGTGTTTTTCCTCTGGGAGTGAGATGGAGTGAGATTTCTTTTTGTCGCCATCATAGTTTCCTTTTTTTTTTACACCTGCAATGTTTTATGTTGTCTGTGTCTGTTTTTTCCCCCCATTTCTGCAACAACACTGAATCTAAACCTGAGCTAAAAAGACATCAGTTAAAGTAATAGTTCAACATTTTGGCAAATACGCCTTTTCACTTTCTGGCATGAGAAGATTAATTCCACTCTAATGTCTGTACATACAGTATAAGGCTACAGCCAGGAGACAGTTAGCTTAGTTTAGCACAAAGATTGGAAACAGGGGGAAACAGTTAGCCTGGCTCTGTCCAACAGTAACAAAATCTACCTACCAGCACCTCTGAAGCTCACAAATTAGAAAGAAGTATTCTGGCACAAACTGCGAATTGTTAACGGTGAAACAGACATAACGAGTTGATTAGTGAGCTTTAGAGGTGCAGATTTTGTTTTAGGCTCCTGGCTATAGCCTTATATTTTACAGACAGATATGAGAGTGGTGTCAATTCTTCCCATCTAACTCTCTGCCAGATAGTGAATTTCCCAAAACGTCAAACTATTCCTTCAAGAAACAGAGGGATCCTTACTTTAGGCACCAGTTACTATTTCTTAATTAGCTTGAACACATGTACACAGTTGACTCTATCCTTTAAAAGAGTTGAGATTATCGACTGATGACACAGATAGTTTAACACATTTTCTTCCATTTTACAGTAGAATGTATTTATTTTTCTAACAATATATTAAACAATGCAGATGCTTTACCCATGTTTCAGCATATTGTAGCACAGAAACAGGTTTGAAGCTTATTGTGTTTGTCATGTACAAATAAAGCACATGGAGGAAAGTTGAAAATGTCTGTTCCTGTATGTTGTACTGCATGTCAGAGTACATGCAAAACACATTCAATTCCCTTACTTTCTTGCTTGTGTGTTTATTAACCCTTCAACACATCAGCCTGTGTGATCACTGGCACATTCACAAAGTCACCATCAATTATCACAGCACCGACCAAGCTTTTGGGCAGATTGCTGGTCCTTCAGTGACGGCCTGACGCAAATGATCAGTAAATAATGTTTGTCACATCTGCTTGCTTGTGTTTTAATACTGGCACAGAATGGCGACGCTCCAGACTGCCTCTCATCTCTGGTGGGTTTATTTGGCTTGGGCCTGAATCTAATTATTTTCACTGTGATTGATAAGATAGCTGCCGCATTTTAATGTGGAAGTGTGTGGAGCCTCTGAGGGATGAATCTGAGATCTCAAACACTGAAAATACTGCAGCTTTGATTTTGCAATAAAAGTATATATTCAGTGGTGAAGAAATAATTCATACCATGGACTCTGTCAGTCAGTAGGATTAAGATTGCAACTGGGCTCAGATGATCAGCAGAGCAGAGAGAACAAATGCTGAATGATGAATAAGTGTAGAGAAATGGCAGTGCTGAGTTCCCCAATAATAGGTGTGGCATTGCATGGGAAGAGTAGAACTAGACTGACCACATTTCTGTTTTTTTCATTTACAGGTACTTGTGGTGTAGAGAATGATCTATTAAATCATTTTAAGCATGACAACAATACCCCAGCTATGACAAAACCTGAAAGACCTGTTCATTTCAGCACTTCCCTTACATAAACATTTGCATCATTTATTGTACGAGAATGCAGGATGTAGTTTCGTTTTTGAGCTTGAGAGGTTTTTAGGAGCATGATTGAGTCTGTAGGCTTTTGCATGCGGCAAGTGATGAACTTCATGTTGTAGTTTTCAGTGTTTTCGAGATGATTGGACTTTATTTTCTGCACAAACTCATAGTCTCTGCAGTTTTACTCTGCAATACACCAGCAGGTAGGTTTCTTCATGTATTCCTGTTTTATTTGAGCTTTAATTTTACATATACTATTATATTATTTCTAATAGTTTAATGAGTAGTACAAAAGGTTGATAAAATAACGGACACAGCTTACATTACAATACAAACATTCTACTGTAAAACTGATGCTCACACAAAAAAACACTTGGTGGGATATTTTCTTTAAAAAATTAAAGAAAATATCCCATCAAGTGTTTTTCTTTTTACTGCATACATCTGGTGTCTGACTTTACGTCTTGCCACATCACATCATTTCGATGTGTTGGTGACCATCAGCAGCTATCTGACCTATCTGCAGCTTTGTAAATTTCTCTATGTTGCCTTGAAAATGAGACTTTGTAACTTTTGAAAGATTAAATACATTGTTATTCTTACAAACAAAAAGTTGGATTCATAAGCAACAAAAATCACAAATGCTGCTCAATTCAATTCACTTTTACTGCTACTACTACCTTGTTCTTGTATGACCAGTAGCTAATGTTAGCAAACGTTAGATAGATATTACTGTAACTGACATAATTGATTCAGTCTTCTCTACTTATGTTACTGTTACACCACATTTTACCATTCACCACAGTCCTGTCACTTGTGGCAACAGTGGCTGTTATTCAGCAAAGGTTATAACTTATGGTCTTGCTTTATGGAAAATGGTGAATCTGTATTAAAGCTTACACATTAGTCAGTTGTTTTAACTTAATATGACTCACATGTGTAACCTTTTCCGTAATTGTGATTTACAGTAGTGGCTGCCTGAACTGCCTACACATCAGTTGCAAACACAAATAAATGTCATGAGAGGAATAGTTAAAAAAATGATGACATGTGTCAGGGCATGCTGGGCAAAACCTCTTAAAATAAAGAATCTGATAAGAAGGAAATCCCCTTTTACGCAATGCTTCTTATAACCTGTAGAACATATAATTTGTGTTATGGTGTTTTCTATGATAAATGGTGCTGTTATAGCTATAGTTATGCTAATGCAGGTTAGGTTTAAGTATTGTAAGTGGTGCTCCACACCTGGTGCTAATCAGCCAATCACTGCTGGGTGGAAGAAGGGGGAGTGTTTGTCTACTCAGATCTTATTGAAATGCATAACACTGGGTTTTAGTAATAAAAGTATTTTTGCTCATGAGTTGTTACTGAAGTTTGGAGTGTTGCTGTTTATGCCTTTTTATGGGAAGGTATTTACATTTACCTGGATATTAGCTTAACAGAATCACAAACCTCAAAACTCATTTGAATTGCTTTAACACCTCTGACAGTCTCACCAAGCACATAGCTTCATTAATAACTACAGCAGAACTATAATTTTATTGGAAGGCATTCCTTTTATTTTGCCCATCCTCTGTGTGTCACATGTCCTATTGGTTAGTCATGGTTAAAATTTTACATAATAGAGATAATTATATACTATGATAAAAGTTTAGGTTGGAACCAGAGTTGTCTCTCATACAAGTATAGTTGAAAACAAGAGTCTACAGCCATGCTAGCGGCTCTGTGAGAATGTATAGGTACAGAGGCGCTTTGAGCTAAATGCTAACATAAGCATGCCAACATGATCACAATGACAATACTAATATGCTGATGCTAAACAAGTATAATGTTTGCCATGTTCACCATCTTAATTTAGCCTTTTAGCATGCTAACATTTGGTAATTAGCACTAAACTGAGGGGGGCATGACATTTCTCATTTTACTCAAAACCACAAATGTGAACCTCACGGCGGCACTTGAGGAAAAGTCAGGAGATCACCAAAGTCAGTAGGCTTCATCCTCTGGGCACCATGAAAGTCTGTACCAAATTTAATGGCAATCCATCCAATAAATGTTGAGATATTTCAGACTGGACCAAAGCGGTAGACCAACCAACAGACCGACATTGCCATGCTTTCTCTTTGAAATGAAACAAAACGGCTGCTTTTGCAAACATGCAGTAAAAAACGTATTGATTTTATTGTCACAGTTGTCTGTACTAACAGATTTTCTGTCTGTTACAGGTGGCTATGTATATCAGATGATATATGACTGTGAGTATGGTGACAACATCACAGATGTGGTCTTCTTTGTGAAAAACATATTTAACCAGAAGCTTTCTACCATGTATGACTCTCGGGTTGGGAAGTATGTTGGCTTTGGAGAATACGGCATGAAAAATGCAGCCCATTATAACAGTCAGGCTTGGAAAATGGACATAAGAAAAAGTCAAGTGGAAACTCTTTGCAGATATAATGCAATATTATTCAGAAGGAGCACACTGGATAGAAAAGGTAAGTTTCTGTAATTTCTACTCTTGAAAAAGCTGAAAGAGATTTTGACACACCTAACAATGCTGCTTAATTGGCTTAATTTGCTTCATTGGAAAAGGGGAAAAAAATGTTCTCTCCCCATTCTTTAATTAAATGGCTTGAAGAAAACTATTTAGCTCATGACTCTCTCTCTCTCTTCTGCACTCTGCCTTGAAGCAGGCTTCACGTACAGCAGGTCATTTAATTTTGCTCTAATCATTTCTATACTCCAGTGCCTCCGATTGTCAAGGTCCATCAGACCAAGCAAGCTGACTATGGGGAGCGGTCCATGCTTGAGTGCAGCGTTCTGGGGTTTTTTCCTCAGGAAGTCAGGGTGAGCTGGCTGAGAGACGGGGTAGAGGTCACCACCGACGTGTCGTCTACAGATGTCCTGGCCAACGGGGACTGGAGCTTCCAGCTTCACTCTTACCTGGAGTTCACACCCAGAAGAGGTGAGAGGGTGAGCTGCAGGGTGGACCACAGCAGCCTGAAAGAGAGCCTGGAGGTGGATTGGGGTAAGGATCAATATGGAGGACAAAACATGCTCAAACAGTGTTGAAATTTAGATGCCACACGTCATAACTGACATTATTTCTCTCACTTAGACACCTTTGCACTGGATGCTAAATACCTGAAGATGACTGTGGGGACCATCTTCTTCTTTATTGGCTTCACTGCAGCTGCTGGTGGCGCAGTTTATTACTGGTGGAAACAGAGGTATGTTTTGACGTCAGTGTCCATGTTATGAAACCATTCACTTTTTTTTTGCAGTTTTCATTATTTTGTCAGAGATAGTAACAGAGACCACACGGTGAAAATTGGTGTAGTTAAGTTATGAAATATAACAAGTCATCGGGTTTTTTAATACTTTCTTTTCATGTTTCAGGTTTGACTTCAGCCCATTAGGCAGACAAGGACGAGCATCTCCATGTCATCTTTCAGAATTATAGAGTTTTTAACAGAAGGCGGTCTTGGTGCTAAAAGAAATAAAATAGAATAAAGCTCTGCTGACGTCTTGGATTAGGTTACAACATAAAGTATTAAAGCTGGTTAAAAGAAAATGGTCCCTCTCAACATGCTGGCTGCTGTGCCTGACCTACAGTGAGAGGAGATAAACGGCATCATGGGAAGATGACATGCTGTTGTTTTATTATGGAACTGCCCCCTCCCCGACATGGCAGAGCTCCTCTATCATTTTTATCAACCAAGGACATATTATCCTTCAAAAAAAGCGCATTAAATTGTTCCAACTTTGTGTTATGATCTTTTTGTAGCATTGAGGTGTCAGACCTGTCACTTGCAATAATTGTCTCACGTTGGAATAAGACTCATCGTCTTTACATGACATGTCTCATCTGTGTATGTTGGATATAGATGTCTTCTGTTAAACTTGGTCCACTTTAATGACCCCTTCAACAGTAGGACAACAGAACACTGGCAGAGCATGTAATGCATCACTTCACTGTCTTTTCACATACCACTCTGCCAACTTTAACCATTAAGTTAAGACATTAGTTAAGACAGATTATTAAGACAATATAATCACCAAATTATGTCATAATAAACATTACTAAAATAAAGTGATCTACAAAATAAATCTCCACAAAAATACAGTTAATCTCATGTTACAAGACTGCCTGGTGATACGCTGTACATTGGTAAGTATGGCTGCGGCCAGGATTTTTGAAATACTGAGGTCTGGAGTCTAAATTCCCCTTACGCAACCAACACCCTTAGAAATTTTTAAATTGCCACCCAAAAAATCTTTCAGACTATTTAATTATGTAAATGTCATTTATTCATTTAGCTGTTCAATTATATATGCTAAAAGTTTCCTCTCGCCATATGATGATCTAAACGCTGTTGCTAAGATTTCTCTACACTTCCACACTGCAAAAAAAGCAGATTTAAAGCTGCTCTAATCAATGTTTTTATATTAACAATGGATCACATGACAACTTGTATGTTGAACCCACAGAGAATTATCACTCGACTCTACAGTTCCCCTCAGCTCTATGGAGCGTTTTTGGACACAACAGGCAGCTGTTTTCAGTGGAAAAACCCCACCATGTGTAATGTAAACTCCTCCTCCGGTTGTGTGCCAAATTCTCAGGCAGTATACTGAGGACATGACCTCAGTGGTAGCTATGGCCCTGTCAGTATACTGCATGTTGATGTATGGAGAATAAACACACAATTATACACAGGCATGTGCAGTTATGTAGTATACTAGAAAATGCTAAAACTTTGTCAACCTACCATCATAGCTATTTATTGTCCTATACATATAGATAATGTAAGAGAATCTGAATTATTTTTATGTTCATGTGTAAATATATGAGTTTGTGAAGATGAATGTATGAATACAGTGAAAGCTTTATCAGTGACACCCTTACCCGAGTATACGGCTGTTTTCCCTAATTCGGTAAAAATGGGATTTCTCTTTTTATCTAACAACAGTGATAAGGTGTGATGTCTGAGTATATCCAGGTGAGACTAAATAAACTGCTTCCATCTTTCTTACCAATCTCTCATTTACTGGCACTGCACTTCTCAATCTATATATTATTATTCTTCCATCTTGAACAATCGATTACAAGACTTCATGACTGTAAAGGGTCTGTTGCTGCTGAACCTTCTCCTGTGGATTACATTTGTAAAGGCAGCACAGACCTGTGGATTTTCTGCTGGTTGGTGATGTAGAAATGTTAAAGTACTATCAGATTCACTGCATGTTGCAATGTAAAAGATGAATTGATAGTTGCAGGGACCCTGTGTCTCTGAACTTCAGAGAGAAAACCCTTTTCTTTTTCTGACACCAGCTGTTCATTCCCACGCCACTCTGGGACTCTGTAAATGATTCATCCAGATACGAATGGTCTATTTTGGAATTGATTGGGAAGCTATAAGAGCTTTGAGCACGAACCCCCAGTCCGTGTTAGTTGGCATTTCAGAGTGAAACACTGACTCATTGCTGTCAATATGGCAATTCTGTTCACCGTTGTGGCCCTGCTGGCTGCGTTGTCCAGTGGGTTATGTGAGGAGAAAGCCTTTTTGCAGCGAGCTGGTGAGGCCTTTAACAACAGACAGTACACATCTCTGCTTTCTGTGAACAACGGAGAAAGGTTTGGAAACTGGACCTGGCCTGAGATGTGTCCCGACAAGTTCTTTGCTGTTGGCTTCAGTGTTAGGGTAAAGATACTGACTTCTGTTAAATAAATATATATATATATATTATATATATTAAAGATATGTGGCAAGGCAAAAAAAAAAAAATCTTAAAACCTGGCTGTTTTATAACTCCAGTTATTCAGTTCTGTGTTTTGCTTTTCATCAAGTACACTGGCTGATTAGATGAATCATGTTCTACATTTAGAAAAAAACCAACTGAGAAAACGCACACAATGGGCAGATATCATAACTCCAATGCATTCATTTCTACTTGTAAAGGTCGGTTTTTTGATAAACAGCCTTCTTCGGGATAAGAATAACTCTGAATCTCCTTATCCTTGGAGATTCGTGTAGGTGATAGTTTGATATTTTTTTATTTACATATATGTGTTTATATACCAATGTTTTTCTATTTTGGAACTTTTGCCTCATCATTTTTGATATTTTAAATGCATTTTTCATATGGTGACTTGTAGTGATTGGAATTAATTTTACTTTCTTTGACATTTAACATTGAAT
This sequence comes from Siniperca chuatsi, assembly GCF_020085105.1. NCBI lineage: Eukaryota > Metazoa > Chordata > Actinopteri > Centrarchiformes > Sinipercidae > Siniperca > Siniperca chuatsi. The sequence continues at coordinate 6,074,663 of NC_058050.1, read as the reverse complement.
TGAAGCTTTATTTGTGTAGTTATTAATTTGTGTTTTGTGAATTCCTCTCTGGCTTGAATGTCAGATGTCTTATGTTTGACTTTTGTCATATTCCTGTCTGATTTGCTCTTGTTTTCCTTATAATGTGGACACATGGGCCTTCCAGTGGCCTCAAGTTAATTGCCTTGATTTGGAACACCTGCCCTGGTCAGTATATATATCAATCAGATGGCTGTTGCTCTTAAGCGAAGAATCAGAAGATAAAGATGATGAGAATTTTGTTTGCTGAAGTTGACATAAATGCATTGGAGTTATGACTACTATACACTTTCCATTCTCCATTCAGTTTTACAAATAGATAGTTAAAAGGGTTTGAAAATGAAGGCACATAATTTCAAGCCAACATGTGTGTCCTTGTGGAGAAGCTTGAAGGCACAGGTTCAGGTCACATGTCCATATGTACATTAAAACAGTTTTTGGTTGCTAGAGGATCCTGATTTCAATGTGACAGTCAAGTCAAGTTCACAGTCCTCATTCTATGGAAAAATGCATTCCTAAGTTCAGCCAAAGCTTATGAGGCTTCAGCAGTCTGAGTTAATCAAATCAAATGGGTATCTCCTAAAGTTGCAATCTTCAAAATTCCCTCTTTGTGTTACTTTTCCTCCACTGCAGCTCAGCAACAACACTAACAGGGAAACACAAAGAGGGAATTTGCACTAAAAAGACTCCCACTTGATTTGGCTAACTCAGAATGCTGAAGCCTCATTTTAATTTCATCTGAAGTTTAGAATGCATTTTTGCACAGAGGGAGGGCTGTGGATTTTGTCTCCCATCTTATATTTGAGTTGCGTCAGGAAGAGATCACTTCACAGCCATTATGGAGAGGAGGAACAATTACAGCAACCAAAAACTGGTTCAATGTAGGCTACATATGGGGACGTGAGTTTTAAGATAAACTTGAAAAAATGTGAACCTTAGAGGGGGAAATATCTGATTGAAACAAGCTCCAGTCACCAAAAACGCTAACATAATCTTCACAGACCTGAGAAAGCAGCATTGAAAAATAATGTGTGCGTTAACCTATGTGCAGAACAATTCTGTCACTGAGATGAACTCTGAACAGAAAAATGCCTCTTGTTGTTTCAGATACCAACCCGCACTTCTCTGCATAGACTACAAACCCTAAAAAACAATCTCTACTTTAACCTCATGTGAACTTTCACAGCAAATTTGGCAGCTGCTTCGACAGAATAAGATAACAACAAGAAGATAGCAAGCTGGTTTGAAGAGCTGTTACTGCTTCTGGGAAATGTTTTCTGTTTCCTCAGGTGGAGTCTAACCAGTACGGGGCAGATGACACTGCCCTGAACGGGATCCGTCTCATTTGCGCCAAAGACGGGAACAGAAGCTTCCTGTACTCTGTTGAATCCCACACCGGCTAGTAAGTCGCCCACAATGCTACCACAGCAAGGGGTTATAAGTTGTAACCAGTGGCTTTATTAATGGTTACGAAATCATTTATTAATGCTTTATAGATCAGTTATTAATAAATTAAAGTATTAGTAAATGACTTACTAACCATCAATAAAGCTATTGGTTACAACTACAATAAATGGTGCCTTATTCGACTGTGGTATACAATAAAACTGATTTTCATGGCCGTTCAATAAGGGTGCAGCAAATTCTGAAATGTATGACATCTAATATTACCCAGATGTAAACTGCTTTTGTAGCAATAAATGAATATTAGGTAAACTGTCCTGCCACACCTGCATGTGGTTTGTTTCTTCTACAAGAGAGTTTTATTTGAAAGTGCAACCACTGTCAAGCTATCTACATTTTCTATTTATTTGTATTTTTATCTGTATGAAATTTCTGCATCCTCAGACATTTGTGGTTCAATATGGCCCCATTGATACAATGGTTTTTATTTTAGGAAGCTTGTATTCAGCAAGAGAAAGTCTAATGTTGTCTGATGTCTTTAAATATGCAGCTGTTTGTTGCTGTGGCCAGATCTATCTTGTGAAAGAGAACCTTGATCTCAGTGGGACTAACCTCTCTGTATTAAAAAGGTTAAATAAGAATTAGATAAATAAATCAGATACTTTGAAATCAGCATGAAGCTGTTGACTGGCAGTTTCCCATCATGTTCAGAGGGGAAATGAAAGCTTCTGCCAGGATTGCAAATCAGGCTGCAATGTCTTGACGTCTCTCCAGTGTTTCCAGCCCACATCTTGGATCTTTTCCTGATCACCCCCCTCCCCCCTCTCTCCTGTATTTCCTACTCTACTGTCCAGCTTCGGTGACTGGTCCCAGCCCCAGTACTGCCCCAGTGGCGTGCTCACCTCTTTCCAGATTCGGGTGGAGCCCCATCAGGGTCTGTTTGGTGACGACACGGCCATCAACAACATCAAGTTCCGCTGCAGCAGCAACCCCACACTAGAGGGGCCCGGCATGGACTGGGGAGAGTACGGCCACTGGAGCCAGGAATGTTTCAGTGGAGGAATCTGTGGCATCGAGACCAAGATGGAGGAATACCAATATGGCCTGGACGACTCAAGCCTCAATGATGTGCGCTTCCATTGCTGTGCTATGCCTCAGCAGGTAAGAGAGAGGGTAATATAATGGAAACTAAAGCCCAGAAATATCTGAGTGGTACACATCCACAAAAAAGTACAGAGGGTTTTCATAGACTCTGGATGGCTTATTTTGGTTTATTGGAGCAAGTGAGAACACTTTTATTCTAGACGGGATGGCCCCAATCCACACCAAAATTGCCTGAAAGTGTTGGAGGTACTGCCATCAAAAACTGTAACCCTAAACTCTTACCCTAACCACAAACACAAGCACAAAAGTTGCTAAGAAGAGGGCTGTCTTAAAGTCACAGTGACATTAGGCAATGCAGAATGTTTTTGTACCCAAAAACGCACCAGAGGTGGTGTTTTTAGTGTTTTCAAACTCACAGCCAATCCAGTTGCTGTGCCTGAGGATTTCTCATTAACTTGAGAGTTTTTGATGATGACATGAGATGTTCTCCAGATGTTCCCAAACGATGAAGATGGCGATCTGGCTACTTGAGGAACTTAACCACCATCTGTTCCTCCGGTTTGGAAAGGTTCTGGTATATTTCATGAATAAGAATTAGCAAGATAGGCAGGAATAACTCACACAGATTGTGCTACATCCTAGTGATTCGGATGTAAAAAGTACATCTTGAATATTAGGTTTAAGAGATATGATTCATATTTGCTAATAATACAGTTGCAGAAGATATTTTGTTAACACGTTTGCTGACACGCTGATGCTGCTTTGTGAAATAGCCACCTGGTCTTGACACTTTCCAGCCATGCCATGCTCTCAACTGATAAACATTATAGAGGTGAATTACATCAGAGAGCAGAGACAAGTCTGCAATGTTTTATCACAGTTACATAGACTGGAATTAGATTTGTTTGTGCACTACATTTCTAACTATCTATCTTTTAGTCCACTAACCAAACTACTTTCTGACTTTTGTTTTCAAGTCTGAATATGTTATTTGGCTGTTTGAATCTAAATTAACCAAATCCAAAAATACAACAAAGGAAAGATTTTTATTTTATTCTGGTTCAAATAAAAGAAAATGAACTACAGGTTTGACTGCAGCCTATAATTCTGCTGTTTTTTGAGCCACGGCGAGTCCTCATGAACACAGAAATCGAATCCCATCAGAGCTTTTCTCTCACACCCTTTTAAGTTATTTTCCACTTTCTGAATATAGAATGAAAATACCAAAAATGACTGTGGTAGAGAGTTTTGTTTGCATGGTATTATAATAAATAATATACCAAAACACCAATGGTGATGTTCAAGAAACAATGGCGAAAACTGCACTTTTATCATCTTGGAAAGTACAGCTTCATAATTTAAATTTTTAACTTGGCAGCAGCAGTTGACACAACAACCTCACCTCAAGGTCCATTTAGTAGCTGCTTGGGAGCTTTCAATCAAATCACATGATCTTTATCAGCAGATGGAGTTTACCCAGTTTTAATGCAAATGAAGATGTTCAGATTTCCATCTTTTTTCACACTTCTTGTTACACCCTAACACCACTCAACCTGAGATTGTTTTGTCATTTTGGATGTACAGTTTTTGTCTACTTGTTAACATGTGCATTTCTCTGACAACCATTCATTGCTGTTTATGAACTTATGTTTAATGTTTTTATTGACAGTGATCGGCAGGTGAACATCAAGCAGTCCTGAGCAGTTTGATCCAGCTTGATCCATCTCCAACATCCTGAACTCAAATAATAACAAATAATAAAAAGCTTATTTAAATTGCTGCTGTCTCTTCAATGATTTGCCAGAACCTGAAGGTCTTGATGTGAATAGTATCAGTTCCTTCTTTTTTTAAAAACTCAAATACTACTGAGATCAGTGTTTAGAGCAGTCTACAATAAACTGACAGTTATTTGTCAAAACACCCAGCTCTCTAAACAAAGTCGAGTGTCACCTTCAGCAGGAAAAACAAAAAGATTAAGGAGCGCTGTTTCAAATCAAGCCCTCGTCTGAAGAAACACTTTTTACATCATGTCATCCCCTCATCACCGCACAACAGCATGAGAGCAGCATGTTTTCATATCCTGTCAAATGAACCAATGAGCTCAGCAAAGTCATAATAAGCATGAGCACAAAACAGAGCTGCTGACACAGGCATTTCCCAGAATTCCTGCTGGAACTGAGGTAATTACGAAATGACATGAGAGGGGATATTAATTAATTTATAGTTTAAGGCCTGACAAAGGTTGATAAGACAACGATTGGCATACACAGAGGTAATTGTGTTAATTAATCGGTGAGTAGTTAATCTGCTAACAGAGTGTGTGCAGAGGGTTGGGGAGGGAACTCGAGGACGTTATCAAACACTGCGGTAATGGTTTTCAGAAGATTTTGCAAGTCAAGGAAAAGTGATTATAGTCTTTAACACACAGCTACAGAGTGACTCTCTGTTATGGTAATTAATACACTCTTTCAGACCTCATATCTAAGTGCAAAGTGTACTTATTGGAGTTAGATGCTCCAGTGCACTTGTTCGTCTGCTTGGAAAAACAGATATGCTAATATTAGCAGGAGGAGGGTTGAAAACAGCGTTGTGAGGAGTGAGCTAATTTCAAGTGAACAATGTAAAATACAACTATATCCAACATTTGTTTTTGCCTAAAAAGTACAGACAAATGCCTATTGAAGTTCTGAAAGCCCAAGGTGTCATCTTTAAATTGCTTATTTTGTCTGAACAACAAACTTCATTACAAACGCAGCCTGTGCAGCCAAACTAAGTTAAAACTCACAGAACTTTACTTTAAATTGTAGTGTAGATCTATACGTTTCCAAAGTTATCAGAAATGTCCAGCTGAATTTTAGTGAAATGTATATAAAATGATGCACAAGGCATCTAAAATATCTCCACTTGATTGAATAGTGCAGCCATAAAAAACATGGAGTCTTGGGTTTAAATATTTCACTCAGTGTAAACATAATTTAGCCTAAATGAAGAGTTGGAACAAGCTGATACATTAAATATGTGATACTGTCAGACAGTGTGGAATAAGATGATTTTAATAACCTTATTCTACTTAAAGGGGTATTCCACTTCCATAAAGTTGAATGGCATGCGATAGAAAAAAGATTGGTAAAAATCAACAATCAAACAGCAGAGATGAGCTATCCTTACTTATATTATGGGTCAAGCTTAAAAAATGCTGGATCCTACATTTCCCAATATGCAACTCAATAACATCTTTCATTAGACTTTCCCTGCCTGCTAAATGTCCTCATCTTTCAAACTTCATGCCCCAAGTTTCAAATACTCACTCTCAAGCCTAATTCAAAATAACCCTGATGACATTACCATGACCTCATCATGGTTATTTTCTCAGAGTGCTGCCACCACTGAAGACATTAAACAGCCAGGCCTAGTGGTACTCTCACAAGTAAACAGACTTTTACTGTATGTGTAAAGTAGGTTGAGTGTCCCTTTAAGGGAAATAAAAGGTCAAACCAGGATATTAAGCACTTAAAAACCAAAAGGGATTTATTTTATAATATGAAATTGAGAAAAGCCGCAAATCATCACACTGGAGAAGCTGGAACCAACTAATGTTTGTCATATTTATTTGATAAATTAGAGAGTGGGCAATTAATGTTGGCGATTCATTTTCTGCTGATCAAATACTCATATCAACTGTCTAATCATTTCAGCACTAACAGGAGTCCTGTGCATTTTGAGGTCTATTTCACTGCACATGAGGCCTTGGACAGCCACTAGATGGCAGTGCTGCGTCAAGCGGAACTTTAACCCACATCTCACCAGAAACAATGATCTTTATGACACGACACATTCAATATAAAATCTTAATTTTATGGGTGTAATGGATCAATCAATTCAACATTAAACACCTGGTACAGCCATGCCGCTCCACCTCTTAGTTAACCTCAGAAGCCCTCTGGGCAGGAAGGCCTAAAACCTGCATTATATCAACGTCAACCCCGCCTTAAATGCTGTTATGGCATCCTGTACTGCAATCATGAAAACAACATTTTTTCGACTCACAAAAGGAACTTCTCTATTCAAAACACGCTGCCCTCAGCGAATTGTTGTGTAGCATTACCTTTTAATTCCTACAGGGGAACCTCTGGGATGTAACGCCCCGGGTCGTAAGTTTAATATCCAAACCGCAGGCTCAGTGTGTTTCTGACCAGCTTAGCTGCTCGCCAGCGGTCCCCAATCTGCCTCAAGAGCCATTAACGTCTCCTGTAGGGAACTGAATGGATATGGTGTTTGTGGTTTTGGTTGAAGGCAAAGCCCTCCTCTTAATAACCTTACGCTCCCTTGGGCTCCGAACTTATGATAGATCACACCGGCTGTGTTGACTCAACTGTAAATATAGGCTACTTCTGTTCATGAACACTGTAGGGTTATTATCATGGGTGCCGGCCTTGGTTTTTATGTGAAATACTGATGCATAAGGGACAGTTTTGGGGCTGAATGGCACTGTTTTGATGTACGGGTGAAATGAATGGTATTGTTGTGGTGTTAGAGTGTAATAACTATAAAGTTGATCTATTCCAAGGTTTCCACAGTAATGAAGGTAATAACCAGATGGAGCAAAAACGAGTTCTCTTCTCTTAGAGAAAATAGTGATTTGGGTCTATAAGTCTTATTTCCCTGCTGCATTCTGCTTCTTTATGTATTTTCACTGCTCAGTGGACTGAAGTTGTCATTTCATCTTTCAGTTACTTTCTTATGTCTTCAAGGGTAGCATGGACTGTCCTTGTGTAGAACTAGCACACAGCATTTCTAAGAACTAGTTTTTGCTGGTTAATGACACAGAGAAAGCTGGATATATATATCATATCAGACTTGTCTTGTGAGTATACCTCGCAGACTAGAACGGCTGCTCTGCTGTCAGTTCCCCATAGAGATGCAAAATAAATATACATTCTTTAATGTAATTTACAAATGTAGCTAATGCTTGTTTTCCATGGTGTGATGTTGCTATGTAGCAACCAAGCATCCTAATTTTAGAGGTGTAGTTCTATGCACAAATGTGTGGAAAGATATCATGCTTACAGAGTTATCTTGTAAAACTCTGCAAGAATATGTTTTATCTAATATAATCATTATTTTTTTCTTATTATTTATTTGATTTTACCAAATAATTGAAAGTTTAAGCAAATTAAGCAAAGCAAATCTTTGTTGTTTCCTGTTCGTATCACATTTCAAACGTCTCTAAATCCAAAGCATTGTAATGCTGAGTGATTGAAATGATATCACAATTGTCTCTCATTGTGAACAGTAGTAAGACAACAGTACGAAGTGGATTAAACGGGCCCTGTTTTGTGTTTTAGGACTTGATCTTGACTCATTCTCACACTTGGATTTGTCTCAGACTCAACTTATTACTTAACAGTATAAATGAGTTCATAAGTTAGATCTAGAGCTAAACCATAATTCCTGTAAAAAGCTTTGCGCTTGAGCATCTAAGTTACTTTTAATAGCAGCCGCCTCAACAAACAGACCTGTATTTCCTTTGACACAAAAGAAGCAAGGACACATGTACACATTAAATATAAATCATTTTATAATATACAAATTGTACAGATGTCATGAACAATAGGAATGTGGACATACTCAGGATAGCAAAGATAAAGAATACTTTTTCTTCCTCGATAGCAAACGCTGCTATGCGAGTGACATCGGCACATGATCAAAGATACTCAACATTCAAGATGGCAGCCGAGGTGATAAAAAACTAACATCAGAGACAAAAACCTAAGAATACATTTTCCAGAGGCTGTGAGCAAGCTAAAGTGACAACACAGAAAAAAAATAACGGCATCCTATTGTATCATGTTCTGTCGTTTCTACTCTGCCCATTTCACATCATAGTAGCACACAGGAAATGAACCATTACGTTTTTTTTTTTTTTTTTACAGCATTACCAAGAACGATTGCACCAGCGCCACTATTGAGGCTCAGAAACAATTATGCCGATATAAGACAGGAAACTGTATATTACTTTTTTTTTACACAAATAGGTAGAGGGCTGCAAACGTATAGTTAAGTCTAATATTAGTCAAAGGTGTCCTTATTTTCATGGACGACTATGTTAACATGGTTCAGCATCATTTAACTGATGAAGTGTCAGATCATACCTCGCTTTTCTCTCCCTGTCTGTGTTTTTCTTTTTTGTAATACCAGGCAAAAAAATTCACAATTACCCACAGTCCCTGGAGTGTACTCATGTCAGAGGTTAGACTGCACTGCAACCAATCAGCCCTTATCAGGGAAAGATGTGGCCCTGAAGGCCGTGGCCTCAGGTAGGATGGGCAGATACAGGGCCGGTTGTAACTTTTGTCAAGGTTACAATCATCCATGTTTGTGGATGTCCAACCGGAATGTAGTGGGAGTCGAAAAACAGTCATGTCACATGAGATCATCTTGCCGTTTAACTGATTTTCCAAACTCTGCCCTTCTAGGTAAAGTGGAATATGATCTGTCTGTTTTCACAGGATGCCAAGGGGGGATAAATGTCACAGTTTCAGATTAAAAAACAAAAAAAGGAGAAAGGCAGAACTACTGAAATAAATTCGTATTCATAAAACAGATAGATGACAGGTAAAATGTTTATCTCGACGCTGGGGAAAATGAAGAAATTGATTAAATCTGCCGAAATAAGTTGACCAGGATTCAGTGGGGAAATTTCTCAAATATTCATAATGATCTCGTCAGCTATCAAAAGGCGTCTTTTGGTATTGCCTTTCACAATTCATATTTGTCACATTCTGACAAACGTGTGAAAGTGACAGCTGAGTCTTATTTGCTCTCCAGCAGCTCTGATGCAAGAGGCAGCATAAAATATTTCTTGAATACAATAAGTGCTTATTAAAGCTCAAACAGCTGGAAGCTAAAAGCAGCTGAGAAAATTAAGTAAAAAAGTAAAGAAAATACCACAGAGAATATCTTAATTCAGTATCAGAGGTTTTTTTTTGTCATGTGCTCCTGCAAACTCCTGTGTACAGCTGTGGAAAATCCATTCTGGCTCTAATATGACCCTTGACCTTGTCTGCCATTAGCAATGACCTCACGCTCACAGGTCTGGGCTTCGTCATAGTGGAGGGTGAGAGGACAAGGAGCATATGTTTCAGGAGGTCACACATGCGGTGACCCCTCGGTTTAAAACCAACAACAGCCCTCGGGAGGTAGCTCGAAGCGTCAGTCAGAAATACATTTTAGCAAGCTTTAGCGGAACAGCAGAGGTAACACAAAGTCACCATAAAATCTCTTGACTCAAGAACAGAACATTCACAATAATAAAAAAAAGTTCTAAACATCTTAAAAATAAATCCAAAACATATTACAAACACCTCAAATCTTTTATCCCCTCACTCTGAATTCCAGTAATAAAACAGGGAATAACAGCTTCAAAATACCAACACTGTAGCAAAACTTTCCTGTTTGACTATAACGAACATATAACACTTAAATCACCATTGTGCCTCTAAAAGACATTTCTAAAAGCAGATTGTGGGCCACTTACAGTATAGTAATAAGGCTAAGCTGGTCACAGTTTTTATATTCTACTCTACACAAAAACACTTGTCATTTTACATTGAAAAAAATCTCAGCGGCGAGTGAATTAATTAAGGAGAGCACTTATTCAGCATAATCCATCTTACTTTTGTGTAATTTTCATCCGCAAAAAGGAGACATTTTCCTTGACCAAGGTATCATCTGTTCTCATAAAACAAAAGATCCAAATTATGACAAATTACAGTCTGTATAAAGCAGGACAGCAGGTAGTTTAAGTTCTTGATTAACTGAATGCAAATATTTTAATAAATAGGTTTTCTGACATATTTTATGATGAAGTGTGTGTAATTTCCTTGCTAAATTTAGCATTTTTAACACAAACTCTTCCTCCTCAGTGCAAATGATTCCCTATGACATCACCGTTAAATCTGAAGGCTATTTGCTTGACATGTTGAGGTGTTTTGCTGTCAATACCTCCCCCAATAAATGACCCCCATTATAAATGCATGATTTCTGAAAGATACCCCACTGACAAAATCCATTAGTGCGCTAATGAGCACTCTACACTGTGAACGCCGCCACCTTCCTCACTCCCCTTCACCTCCCCCACCCCCCTTTTTAAATGGAAAGCTACATGATGCAATGAAACAGCACATTGTGACTTGGTTATTGTCAGAAATGATTTCTGGTAAGAGGTGCTTAAAGAGCTGGAGGTAAAATAATGAAGGAAATCTCAACGGGGAATGTGGGACGCAAACTGCCGTTACTTTAAATGAGCCTATTCATTTCTTTTATTTGACTCTCTTATGCTCTGTGGTCTTTCTCTTTTGCTCTCAACCACTTTCTTTGTCTCAATTTCTCCCTCTAAATCTTCAGTTTTGGTCTCAGTAAACAACAAGGCTCGGTCCTGACCACACAGCTTAACCTTGTTTCCACACTGACAAGTGCTTTTGTTGTGGCCATTGACTGGAAATGTAATTAAAAATGCAACTCTGCACAGAAATATATCCTCACTCCTGTATGTCAAAGCTAACTAGGTGCATCTCAAGTTCTGCCCTCGAGCTGCAAACATTCAGCTGAATTTCACATCCTTATCTAACTTGGCTATGAATATGGAACATTCTGTATGCAAGGTGAGCTTAGCACACCACACCAAAGAGTGATTATTGGCTCTCTTTGAAGCACTTGACGGCTTAGAGCTCAGCGTAAACAATTATCTCTTCACCCTACTTTGGATTGCCTGTCGCAACAAACGCCTTTCCCATCACCTCTACCAGCTTTCTCCTCCAAGTTCCCTCCACATCACAATTTACTGTGGTGCACAGAACGAGGGAACGGGAAATGGTGATACAGTCTGTGATCACATAAGATGCTTTTGGAACTTGTCTTTTCTCAGCTTCACTAACTGAAAAAAGCTGCTGAACTCTCAGGTGAAAGTACACCTTGTAACAGGTGCTATATCTGGGTAGATCTATTAGGACTTATGTTTTGTTTCTCAAACTATTCTTCAAAAGCAAGCACAGAACTTTCTTCGATCCATGATTATTTTACTACTTTCAGTTTATCTAATTAACCCTAATGAGATAGGTTGAAAGTTGATGTCAAACTCTGCATTACATGGCGATGCGAATCATGTAACGCTACTCACTCACTTAAAGGCCTGATCACACCAGAGTGGCACAGTGTAATTTATCCTACCTTTGCAAAATTTGTGATTCTAGAGGCTTGGTGATGTAGGGACTATTCGCAGTTGGAAAACTACTGTATCTGGTGAGCTAACTGCTAACACGCTAGCAGTAGTCAGTCTCAATTGCTCTCCAAGCTTTTTTTCTATTTTCTCTGTACTGGTACAGAGTGGTACCATTAGTGACTGTTCACTCTCAGTCACTAATGGGACAAAAAGTTCAGTTATTAAAAAGACCCCTGTCTCATAATTGTCTGTCTTTTGTGCAGCAGGTCCATACTCTGACAGAAGAGGTTAAATACAAGTGGATGGTGCAACACAGCTAACAAGCTACGATAGCTTCCTCCATTTTGACTCTCCGAGTCTCCGTTCCCTCAGAGTTTAACACTGTCAGGATGGCTTGCTGTGGTGCAAATTCATTTGTCGAATGGATTTATGAAAAGTGAACCCACTAATCTTGGTGATTCCATTGAAGAAATAGATTTTGCCTCAAATTTTAAACATTTTTTAAATGCTGATGTTTTAAATGTTGGTGTGACCAGGCCTTTAAACTGTTTCTCATTTCCCAATCTGATCATGACATCACTGAAGATATTCAACCCCCTGTTGATCCTCATCCAGTCATTCCAGTATTTCCACATTGACTATCCTGCACCAACATCTCCTGTTTTGGACATATACATTCAGTATGTGTGGTTATACAGTAGGGATGATGTCTGCAGTTACATGAAATCGTTCTGTATCTATACTGTGGCAGGTTGCGGGGGAATTGTCTATGAAAGATGGTAGGCTTGGAGAATGCTGCAGCGATGGGGATCGAAGCCCCTTTAATTTGGATCAGGGACAACACTGTAAACCATTTCTTAAGATGGGGAATTTGAGAGGTAGGGCGGGGGAAAACCTTGACTTGGACTACTTGGGGCTACTCTTGAGTCTCCTCTGGGCTTTGATTTGTCGGTGTGGCCTGTGAATCTGCCACAATCTCCTTGGTGATGACCTCCGCGCCTGCTGGCTCTTCTGTCTTGCCTTTGATCACGCTCTCTTCGCCGTCCTCTTTCTCCTCATCCGTCTCGACCCCGTTTTCAATCACAGCTTCAACTTCTGCTACGCCCTTGTCCTCCTTTTCTTTGGTCTTGCTCTGTGTTTCGACAGTCACAACGATTTCTGACACTTCCTGGATCTCACTTTTTTCTAAAGGCTCTCCCTTCTCTTTTGATCCGTCTCCATCCATTGCTATTTTTTCTTCTCCCTCTTCTTCTGTGCCATTTTCTGCTCCTTTGTCTTTTGTCTCTGCTCCTCCATCAGTCTCTATGCTGATTTCGATCCCATCATCAGTCTTTCTATCTTCATCACACCTCACCTCCCTTTCTTTCGATGTCTCACTTTCTCTTGCTGCCTCTACATCTATTGCGTTCACCCTTTCATCCCTACTCTTGTCTTCCTCTTTCTCAGCCTTTTCTCTGTCATCAAGAATCTTGGGATCCTCTGCATCCTTCACATTTTTTGATTTTTTCTTCTTCTTGTTCTTTGCTGCATCTTTGATGCAGTTCTTGTTGGACTTGAAGATCAATTTCTGAAAGATTCCAAGTTTACATTAGCATGTTAGTGGAATGCATTGTAACTCTTTAAATATGCTTTTGGGCACAAAGCAGTACACACAGACTTAATTAAAAATGGATCACCGTGGCTCTAATATTGCACTGGGATAACGAGGTAATTCAAATGAGTCTCATTGATGCCGAGAAGGAAACTGAGGCCATATTGAGGGTAGTCATTGGTGCCTCAAGGCCTGCAGTCTGACCAAACAAACAGGCAAAATTTAATGCAATATGTCCTCAATTACTTGAACAACTTGTGCAGGGTTCTACACACTGCTGGGATATAGAGAACTGAGATAAACTGCAAAGAAACAGGCAAGAAAATCTTGTTAACGCTAGCAATTCCCTGAGTCTTAGGACCTATTAAATTTGTTGTTGTGATGGCAGTTTAAATTCGGGTCACAGAAAGCGTCAACATGGTTTCATTCCACTGCGGACAAAGGTTAGCTTTAGAGGTTATCACCACTATTCGGGGTCGCCAAGAAAGCATTACCAACCCTGCTTCGCCAAACAACACATTTGTCTGTTGCTTAAGAATTCCTGATCTCTCAAAGAGAGATGAGTCCGTTCACATTTGTTCAGTGCTGTGTGTGTTTGGCTACTTAAAACAAAAACAGCTGTGCAATTGGAGATAGCAAAAGGTGATGTTGGCCTTGGCTATATGGTGAGCAGGTGACTGAACGACTGGTGGGAGACCCCACATTAGCCAAGAATTACAGAGAGGAATGTGAGGTCATGTACCTTGGATTCCCTCCTCTTTCGGCCCAAGATGGGTCTCTGCAGGAAAACAATCTGTTTGGTGGACAGACTTCCATCACTGCAAGATGAAGACAGAGAGAGAGAAAGGGAAAGAGGAGAGGACAGCAGCTGAAAACATTGGCAATTCAACAAGAATATGAGATAATTTTATTTCTTTAATCACAAACACTTTTACTTTTTTGGTATTCATTTATTTAGAAATGATTAAAAATAAAATAAGAATGAATGGGAGATGGAAATAAGCTTTTCCCACTTGCTTTTCATCATTTAAACATTTAGAAACAATGTTACAAACACTGACAGATTATTCATAATTTATTGTTTTCTTTTGCTTTTTGCTTGAAAATTTGCTGCAGAACTCCAAGATAAATATGTATAATTCATTGGTGTTAAATCCTGGAATAACGCAGAGTGATCCAGACTCTTTCTGACCTTCCATCAAGATAGTGAAATTACCACTGCTCATGCTTCACACTCTTATCTGACAGTTTAAGGATATAGGCTCACATTTGTGGCCCAACCTCTTTACTACTGTCATCTGTCAGTTTCATTTCCCCCTTCCCCCCTTGAGTCTTGCAAGGAAACTGATACTTCACATGCAAGGAGGCAGATTTTGAAGTTTGCCTGAATGTCTGTGTGCAACTTGTGATCATCTTCAGCTTCTCAGAACATGTATTTCTTCTCTTTTCCCCAATTCCCCAAATATAATCCTCCATCCCATGCACATGTCACACGCCTGTGTTCGGCGAAGGATAATCTGCACAAGTACTCGTGCTGACAGATTAATCGTGGCAGGAAATGCAGATTCATTTCTGAGTGGGCTTCTTGTCTCTCATGCTCGCTCCTTCGTCTGCTCATCTTTGTCATGCACAGCCCATTTCATAGTCCAGTGTGCTCTCACTAACTAGCTCCCCACTCAGTTTTACCTCTCTGCTTTTATCTCTTCTGACAGCAACATTTGCGACAGTTTTATTGTTTGTTTCTGCTTTTTCCTTCCATTTATCTTTTGCTATTATTGGACATGGCTTAAAAGGAGATATGTTGTCCTGTGCTGCTATCTGACACAAGTTTGATAACACATGCACACCCATGCACACACATACACACAAAGGTTAGATGCTGTCTAAAGTTAAGCTGCCCGCTCAACCTTGCACATGAGGAAAGATGTCAGGTTTATGATCGCTGCAGAACCCTAAAAGCCTGCTACAAATCTTCCCTTTCTCAACATCAAATGGACTTGAGACTCCTCCAGTAGAAGGCTTACTATCTAAGCCATCCAAAGCCCACCACAACTTATTTTTTCCATTACCTTCTTCCTTCCACCTTCTATCCATATGCTGTTTGCTGTCAAGAACGCTGGATGGCTTCCTGGCAAATCAAAGCTGAAAACTAACCAGAGTTCCCAGCAAAAGCCCCAACCCATTAAGCCAGAAAGGAGTGGATGGCTTAGAAAATTACAGGCCTTTACTGAACCTATTGCTGTCAGTGTCAGTCGCAGTATTATAACTTGAAGCTATATAGAACAGCAATAGCCTGTGTCAATTTATGGGTGAATGTACCTGTCATCTTTAGGGAAAATGTCTACCGCACACCTCTGCTGCATACTGCCACTTGAAATAAAAAATAAAACACACATCATATGCTGCACCGAAAATTGCGTCTCTTTCTTTAAAAAAAACTAAGATTAAGACTGTTTATATGTTGATCTCTATTTAGTCTCCAACAAATTCAGACTGCAATAATTCACTGATTTGTCTGAACCTTCCTTGTTGTATGTTCACTTGTTCCATAGTTAATGTAGAGAAATTCACATTTACTGTAGTTAATGGCTCTAAAACGTAATTACCATTTATATTAATTGAATGCAGCGAACGTGAATGCATGCTCTGAGACAACTACATGAATTAATGTTGTGTGGAGAAGCCGCTGAGCACCAGTTAGCGTTAATTTCAGACGCCGCTGAGATCATTGACACTTATCCAACCCCTCCAGATGAAGTGCAGTCTTCAAACCCTCAGACAACAAAAAGGGTGCATTTGCAAATTTTCTATTTAAAAATGGAGGCCAAAAACACAAAAACAAGTGTAATGAGTACTGCTAATCTGAAATAGATCATCAACCATTATTTCGGCATGCAAAATGTTTTCAAGGCAGGGAGAGAAATGAGCTCCGTCCTGTTCTGTATCTAGGCCGACTCTGATTAATTAGCCATGTTGTGCTGTTGTGTTGTGGCATTTTTAAAGAGAAGAGAGAGGGAGGGAAGGTAGAAAAAAAAACAAAGGATTAAAATAGAGAGGTAATTAATCAGCTATGCTGTGAAAGAGCAGCAAACATGACCAGCTGAGGTGGGGGCAGAGCAAACAATTGGTCGGTGTACTGATGGAAATACTACATGCACACTTCATTAGTATGACACAACACATCACAACATTATGTTAAAGAATAGTTTCGCATTTTTTAAGTCTATTAATACTTAAATGCTCATATGTTCATTCAAATTGTTATTGGTCGTTGTAATCATTCTTCCTGTCTGCCGCAAAGAGATCCCTTCCTAAAGTGATTTCGTTGTAAGAGATGGGGGACAAAATCCACAGTCTCCATTCAGTGCAAAAATGCATTCTAATGTTTAGCAAAAGTTGATATAAATCAGGTGGGGATACTCTAAAGTTTATTTAGTATGAAATTCCTTGTTGTGCTTTCATGGACAATGTTTTCTTGCTGAGTCCCAGCAGAGAGACAGGAAGTGGGAATTTGACACTAACATGACAGATCCAGCTAAACTTTAGAAGTCATTTTTGCACAGATCAAGGACTGTGGATTTTGTTCCTTATCACTTACACTGAAATTGCTTTTACTGTAGAATGGATCTCTTTGTGGCCAGTATGGACAGCAGGAACAATTACAGTGAGCAATTACCTTGAAAAAATGTTTAATGCAAAATATGGGTTAACATTTTGTTAGTTAGTTAGTTACGTATTGAGAATGGCAGTGCACTATACCTTACTATATGTTAAAAGAATAAGTAAGTATGAGTAATAAATAAGTAATACTTATTTATGCTTACACTTACTTATACTTTACTTATATATAAAGTATACTATATATATATATATATATATATATACTAATCACAATAGGTATTTCTGCCTCCGGAGCTGCAGAGACTGGATCTGTGGTTGCGGGCCACTTGCTGCCCCCGTGTTCCTGCTCGACAACTGCTACTACAGTTGTTGTTATTGGCTCTGTTACTATTATTGTCATTATTATTCCTATGACTGTCATTCCTATTATTATTAATTTATTAATACTAATATTACCACTACCATTACATTATTACTATTTTAAAATTCTAGGTGGTATTTGCATTGTTCTCCTCTCCCTTTCTCTCTCACTCTCAAAACCTCTCTCTCTCTCTCTCTCTCTCTCTCTCTCTCTCTCTCTCTCAAAAATCTCTCTCTCTCTCTCTAAACCTAACACAGCAGCGGCGGATGGCCGCCCACCATTGAATCTGGTTTTGCTCGCGGTTTCTGCCTGTTAAAAGGAAATTTTTTCTTGCCACTGTCGTCAAATGCTTGCTCAGGGTGGGATTTGTTGGGTCTCTGTAAATAATATTATAAAGAGTACAGTCTAGACCTGCTCTACAGGAAAAGTGCAATGAGATAACTTCTGTTATGAATTAGCGCTATATAAATAAATTTAATTGAATATTATTTTATCATTATTAGTGCACAACAATATCTGACTGCATTTAAAGCAAAAAAAATCCCAAAACAGCTCAGTTAGACAGTGAGGGCCTTTGACTATTGTTTTTTATTTATTTTTTGGTATACTATAGTTTGAGTTTGGTTTCTAAGACTGGTTTGAAGAGAGCCTTACTTTACCAAACTGTAGTGAAATATTTGACTGGTCCAGTACATTATCAGCATGTTGAAGAACAACTTCTGTTTTGAAGGGAAGCTCTTCAGGGTGCCTGAAGAACATGCAAGGCCTTTGACCATAAGCGGATGTACACTCATATAACAGCCATGAGTGATGAGTCAGCACAGGCTTAGCTGAGGAACCGTTACATTTCTGTGAAGAGATTTTCCACCAACAGTCAAAGCTGCTGCACAGCTTGAAGCTCAGCCTAAATTGGAACAGATTTAAGTCAATATCTTCTAAAAGCTGTCATATTTCTTTAAACAATAACTTAAATGAACAAGGTGGGCGTGTTATAATCTATAGCCTACTGTGTCCCAGTTTTCACAGGAATACTGTAGCATGTACAGTAGGTAGTGATTTTTAGAGAAGTTTTTAATATCTTTGGATTTAAAGTTGTACAATTTCTTTAGAAACACTTTGTAGGTCTTGTGTGAACTCAAGAGTTTCCTCCCCACAACAAAACTACAA
Organism: Siniperca chuatsi; assembly: GCF_020085105.1. Classification (NCBI taxonomy): domain Eukaryota; kingdom Metazoa; phylum Chordata; class Actinopteri; order Centrarchiformes; family Sinipercidae; genus Siniperca; species Siniperca chuatsi. Next base: position 6,056,177 of record NC_058050.1, on the reverse strand, counting down.
GATGGCAGTAGTGACATTTTCCATTTTCATTTGTATTCACAGAACGTTTAGCAGAACAAAAAAAGCTATGTATGTATATTCTTTGTAAACACTGCAGTAACACAGAACAGTTACTTCAGGTTAAAGTGACAAAAAGCTACTTGATTATTATGTTGTGAAAACCATGTTCTCCCAAATGTCAACTTTTTTATGAACTAAGAAAAAGAGTCTTGTTTCAAGCTTGGTGACAGTGTAATCTTGGGATAATCCAGTGAGGTTTTAAATGTTTCAGGATCAGTGCTGGAACATAATAAAATACATTTACTCAAATACCGTACTTACAGTAAATGCTCGTTTGATTTCCATTTTAGCTTATTTTTTTAATCTTCTATTGTATTTCTATTTTTTTTAATCCTGCATGTATCTTTTTAATATTGCCCTGTGTTTTTTATGTTGTCTTAATGCTTTTCAGTCTCATATAAACCACTAATTGTTTTGTTGATGAAAGGTGCTATACAAATAAACTTGCCTTGCCCTGAGTATTTCCATTTTATGGTACTTTATTCTTCTACTTACTTGTAACTTTGCAGATTAAGATTTTTCATACAAAACCTATGATCAGCTCCACCTTAACCAGCTACAACATTAAAATGCTACCTACATGTTAATGCATCAATGATACTAATATAATATGTATAATAATTTGACACTATAAAAAGGGCCATTCTGCATAATAAGTACTTTTACTTTTGATACTATAGGTGCATTTTGTTGATAATACTTCTGTACTGTCAACATTTTTGATTGCAGGAGTTGTAATAGAGTAATTACTCATTTTATTTTAGTGAAGGGTCTGAGGATCTGATGGTTTTCATCATGACCAAAACACATAAATCATCAGTGGTGCAGCTCGTTACTTGTAGAAGTCACATGATTAGTTAAATACAGATCACATGTGTTCTGTGTTCAACTGATAAAAAGTAACACTAAGGCTTGGAGTTGCTGTTGTTGCAATTGCTGCTGGTTGCCAACAGAGGTCGTTAGAGGTCATAAAACACTTAATGTACCTTAATTGTCAGATGAGGGTCATTACCTGTTAGTCTTGATTACAGGAGTTGGCAGCACACAGGTGAGTCTCCATCCATATGTGGCCAGGGACTGTAGCAGAGGAACATAATCTGCCTTCACCTGCAGACCCTGTGGAGAAAACAAGATGTCCATTACAACCTACAATCAACCCAAACAAACCTAAACCTGTACATAATCGCCATCCTTCTCCCCTTAAACGCCAAGTGCACAGCACAATGAATGGTGTGCATGAATATTATGTAACAGAGGGCATTCACTACTACTACTAGCTGTCAGCATCACTTAAAAACTCAAATCTCAGTTAAAAAATACCTTCCCTCTCAGATATGATGGCTTTAATACAATGTACTGTATGTGTGATGTCTAAGAAGAAATGTACACAGGAAAGAATATAAACTGAGACATAATCCACTGCTACGGAAACTCCCTGGTTGCCATGAGTCAACATGACAACCATCTCTATTCATGTATGTGTCAGCACAGTAAGTCCTTGAGCAAATAGACTGCTCATGTGAAATGGCTCACTTTGTGGTAAATATTTTAATGCTGTTTGTGCTATTAAAATACCATCAAATGAGCCGTAGTTGCATTGTCTCAATGACAGATTTAAATCAAGAATGGCCAAAACACAATAATTAAAATGCTCATTTTGACTTTGACTAACTGACATACACACAGATTCCTGAATGTAGTTTCAGAACACACACATGCACACACACATGGTTCGGAGAGGAAATCTGTGTGTGGTTTGCCATTATTGCCATGTTAGGCACCTGCCGAAAATGAAAAACCGCAACGCGTGTCAGTCAGATTGCTCGTACCTACAACAACATACGCATTCGCACGCACACACACACACAAAACCCCCACACCCACAGAGCTGCCAGTTATTAAGAGACCTCAAGGAACAGCTCCATATTCCCCAAAAGGATGTCTAAAGTTATGAACTATGCAAAATAAAAATCTTTTGACAAGACAAGAGTAAGTTTCAGCATTCGGGGGCCGTTAACTTTTTTACATAAATTCCAAACCGTTACACTCAGTGGTGCAGTTTGAGTACTGATATGAGTCGAGAAGGCAGTGAACATTAACAAAGTACACCTCAGAACTTATTCATAGAATCTATTCATAGCACACTGATCAACTGTACAAGAACAGACTTGAGAATACATCGCACCTACACAAGCTACATTAACCTTCACTTTACTGTGAAGTGTAATTAAAGCTGCACAAGGCAGGGTTTTCATGTGGATATACTGTACACCTGCCTTCATCAGCCTCTATCACAGAGAGCTAAATTAACAGACATGAGCATGCTGTGTACTCTTTACGGATGACACCGTAGAGGATTTTGGGTTTTGAAGTTAATGTTTTTGAAACACGGACCCCTTGCTCCTGTTTTGGAGCTGCCAACATGCATGGCTGTTAATTGCAGCTTGTGGTAACCAGGGTCCTAGTTGACAATCTTGTCTTGTTTCCTGCTCATACCAGTTTTCTAAGTTATGTATATGATCCTTTAACACAGATTTCTTCACCGTGAACATGCTCTGGTAACCACTGCGCAGAAGTGACAATTTAAGATATTTTTCTTTATTAATTGTATATTTACAGTACTAATGTTCTATGAATTAACACTTTAAAGGGCCAGTTCACTCAAATCACATGCTGTAGTGATATAATGGCACATTTTGGAGGAGGGGGGTAGATTATTGTGGGATAAACTACTACCACTACTGTAATAACATTATCTACTTACATACTAGTAATACTAAGAAATACAAACGATACTATAAGTACAACAGCTATTACTAAAAGGACTACTACTATTTGTACTACAACTCCGACCACCACAACTGCTACTACCGAACCACTATTACACTATTACAACAACATCTACTATTACAACAACGATAGCTACACTACTACCATTACTATTGAAGCACTACTACTACTACTAATACTACAAGTACTATTGCTTCTACTACCACTATCAGTGTACCTATACCTAAGTGTGTATTTGACTTGGTACTTTAGTCAACATTTGTTGTATTAATATAAAGTACATATAACTAAATCTACTTGACTTGATTACTACTGCTACTATTATTACAGCTAATACAACCACTGCTTCTACTGTTACTACTTCTATTATTTACTGTTCTACATCTAGATAGTAGTAGTATTATTACAATAACTACTACTACAACTGCTACTACAACTACTACCATTATAATTACTACTACAACAACTACTACTACAAGAATTGCAAGTAGTACAACTACGCCTACTGCTATCCCTCGAGCTGTAACTACTACTTCTGTTACCGCTACTACTACAAGTATAATTACTACAGTACTTTCTTACTACTATTACCTCTACTAATTCTGTAGCAGGGTCTACTGGGCAGTCATACAGAGAAAGGGGCATTTCTGAGAAAGACAGAGACTGATCAGCATGCAGTGCTCATTTTCAGCCACAAGACAGACTTTAAGTCAAATCACTTAAACCCACTCCACCGCACAACACCTCATTTTTCTTCCACAGATTTTTATTGACCAGGATGACAGAACAATGCACAGAAAGACCTAAAGAAGCCACATATCAAGTTGTAGGTTGCAAAGAGCTAATTGTTAGAATACAAGACACTGCTCCAGACATTATTTACACAATCATTACTTTCTAAGCTCCCACAGGGAGCAGCGCATCTACATTTTTCGGGGGTTTATGTTGGAACCACTCCCAGAAACAGACTCTTTCTCAAAGCTTGCCTGTAAAGTAAATTGAGAAATAATTTTTCTGTAATGGCTTGCTGTTCTTTGGAGTAGGTGAAAGTTAATCACAGTCCCCAGAGTATGGCTCCCGTCTCTCCCTGACTTATTATGCAGGGCCACCTCGCTGCATCAGCACTCCAGCACCAACCTGTGAGCCTAAAAAACATAGTAATCACACTGCCATCTTTGACTTCGATGTTATCTGAGTGACTATAAAGAAGGACCACACGGTAAAAGGAAAGAAAAGCAGTAGTTGTAGTTTAACCACTGCAGTCAAAGCCACTTTAAATTAAATCTGTGCGGCCCAACCACCTTGCTAAAGGTCATCACAGCAGGAAGAGGAGAATATGTCAGAGACTTTCACTGTCACAGCTGATGATGGTAGCTAAAACAACAACTGCTGAGGCAATAACTCACATCTATTTTTAAAGATTTTGATGCTAAACCACCTCTCTATCATTTTAAAAGAAAGTATGAAGATATATTATCCAGTGTTTGGGAACATTTACCTAAGACAAAGTTTGTTTTCAGGCCTATGGCAGAGGAGGGTGGAGCTGCAGGTCAACTTGAAGTTCAAAGTGCACTCTGAGACTCTGCTCAACAAAAACACCACTATATTGTTTTTCTTTTAAGCCCCTTCACGGGCTCTGCAAGGTAGACATAACAAACCATAATTCTGTTTTTCACCAGCTCTGAACATAGCTGTAATTTTGCAGACTACCAGGGTCAACAGGTTTGCAGGCACAGTCCAGTAATGATGAAGCAAATACCTTTAAAAAAGGGCATTCAGATGCTGTTCCTGATAGGCTCGCTCGGCCTGGAGCGTTGTCACAGCAACAGAAAATTCAGCATCCGCTATATTTTAAAACACTGCAATAACCTTTTGTAGGTGTGATTGGCCCTTTCAAATTAAGTAAAAAGAAATACTTAATATTTGTGCTGTTTTTTTTTTTACATATTTTCCTCACTGTTACAGCTTATCGGCCAGGAGTTATCCATGCCTCTTTTGTGAACACATCAGATTTGTGCTCAAGCTAATGGATGTATTAATAGTGGGTCAGATCTATTGTGGGGCCCTAGCTGATTAAAAAGTTGGGGACTGACAAACTAGCATGGATGTTTTCAAACATATCGCCAACTTGACAAAAAAAAGCTCACCACAAGGTCCATTTAATAACTATTCTGCAGCTTTCAATCGTATCACACAATCAACAGATGAGTTTTTCCAATTGTCATGTAATTGTAGATGTTCAAATTTACATTTATCCACATACTTTAAGGACTTCTTGTCTACATTGGCTTAAAAGTTGAGACTGAAAGTTCATTCTTGACCTTGGAAACAGTAGTTGTAGGTGTGAAAGAAATCTCACCACATTCGCTGTTCTGGAGCTTTTAATTGTTTCACAGGTTCTATGAATATCACTAGCTTCATATGGCATACAGCTTGGCCCTCCCCAAGCAAACCTACACACCATCTAGGGACCTTTTCTTTGCTTAAAATTGCATTAGTGCAACAATAATACAGCTTAATAAAAGACATCTAAAGTGCTTCCAAACTTTAGACTTTTATGAGGCATTAGCCTACTTCTGAGTCAAGACTAAACTATGTAGCCTGGTAACACATGATGAGGTAGTTCGGAAAACAAAAGATCAGCCAGCGCATGGAGTTGTTACTGTTCCTTCTGTACTGTCAGTGAAAGCTTTTATCATGTACTTTTGCAGGCAGAATAAAAGTATTAGTGTGTGATGACTGAAACTGATGATTCAAATGGGGGTTCTGAGACAGCTCATCAGACAGTTCATCAACTTGAAAGCAGCAGCCCTAATTATTTTATTTAAAAAAAAAAAAAAAAACAGACAGGGCCCAGAGCCACATTCTGACAGGGGAGCCCAGACTTCCTCCCTGCATCTCTGTTTACTGCTTACCTACTGCTTTGTTAAATAAGCCTGCCGGCTAGTTAGCTAAAAAAACTGATGTTTTTCAGGTTAACTGAGCTGAGATAAAGACAAGCCAGTTTCTCTGTCATGTTAACCTCAATCTGGACTCAAATCAGTTAACTTTTGCTCACCACTCCACCACACTGGTTCTGGTATATTTTTATGTATTACATTATGAGATTGCTACTGATGCGTAAGCAGTATTTTACTGTTGTAGCTGGTTGAGGTGGAGCTAGTTTTAACTCCTCTATAGTCTAGTAATTCCCAACCTAGGGGACTTTTCCATAATCTTTTTCTTTGCTAAAATATTTGATAATTTGACCTCTTTGGGCCTCAAACAGTTATTTAAATGAAACCATCTAAGAAGTTTAGAGTGGAAATGTGTCTTTGGTGAACTGCTAACAACTCCTAGACATAAAATGTTAGGGGCCCCACCTGGGCATTGCTTTTTGTAAGCCAAAAAGGTTACAAACCACTGGGTTAATCTCTAACAATTCATTGTACAGTATTAATAATTAATAAATGTCGGGTAATATTTCCCTCTGAAATGTAGTGGAGTATAAGTATAAAGTAGCATAAAATGGAAATACTGTACCTCACAACTGTACTTAACTACCGTTATTTGAGTAAATGTGTGCTTCTTTCCACCACCGTTGCTAGAACATTTGTGATAAAACTGCTAAGCCTCTGTTCTGTTAAGTGCTTGTTACTTGTTTCTAATAGCTTACTACACCTGATAAACAACTACACCCTATAAACCAAAACCTATCCCTCCATCCCGGATCTATCAGCATCATCGTCAACTTGTCTGACAGAGCGGGTGCGATCTCTCACTTGCAGGGACAGTGCAAATTGCTCTCCTTCTATCTAGGTCACTTCTTCTCTCACCTAAATCAGAGAGGATAGAGATATCATGAACAGGAGAAACGATCAGCTCTCTGTGTAACATGCATACATGCAGACCACATCATGCACACACAGACACAGAACACATAAGAAATCATACACTGTACACTGTAAATAATGCACCAGGCTTGAGGTTAGGCAAAAAAAAAAACCCTACAAATCTACATCCTGTGTTCTTAGCATCAAGCACGAGTGATTCTGATGAACCCAGAGGACTGTACACACGTGATATGTTCATGTGTGTGTGATTTAGGGTTCCTTTTCTATGTCTTAAAACTACTTCTTCAAAGATTCCTCCCTGCCATACCGATGCTGTGATGTGGGGCCCTAATCCCACTTAAAATTTCTGGAGACTGTGAAGTGCTGCTCTTCAAAGCCGGGGATGCAAGTAAATTCTGGGAATGAGTGACAACAATGTCAGTGCTGTTAAGCTCCTTTCACTTGCTTTGACTTTGGACTGCCATTTCTTAAATCTAAACGCCACTGACATTAACTTCTAGGGTGTCTTTCTGCAGGAGTAGACACTTTCTTTACACTCTCCTTACAGTTTTTCAGGTTTGTCTTTGTGGTTATGAGTTATCAAGATCAAGGACTGAGCAAGCCTGCAACATCATCAAACTGCACAGCTGGAAGTGGTTGAGAGAACATTTTACTTAATGACAGTCATGCTATGATATCCATCAACAGGAATATCAAAAACTATGTATATGCTCAAAAACCTGTAAATCTTTAGAACATAATGCATAAACAGCTCCTTATTAAATCTGCCTTTAGATCCTCTGCTATCCACCTGAAGTCAGAAAGAAAACCATTCTTTTAGCTTTAAATCATTTTTGTGAACACCAAACTCATAAAACAACAGTTATGTTTTATGTTCTAGCTACGCTAATAATACCCATAAACAAAGCTTTTGTTGTTGTAACCAGGGAGCTAGTTTGCAATCTGTCTTGCTTTCTGCTCTTTCCATTTTCAAGTTATGTATACTGGTAGCCACTGCACAGAAGTAATCATTTTTTGTGGATTTTTTAATATATTTTACTGTGATTATAGGTACAGTAATAGATCCTAGCTGCATCTCTTCTGTACCTAATTAGAGTAACAAACGCCCATGCCAGTATTATTGCTCTGGTAAGGAATATTTTCAAGGGTCAGTAACAAAAAAAAAACAACAACAACAAAAAAAAAACATTTACCCCCAGTGGTATGTGGCCTTGCAGAATAATTTCAGTTTTATGTGCTGAGGTTTGAGGATATGAAGATTTGTGTTGCCACCCTGAAATGGAGGTCAATGGACTTTTGTTTGTGCTGCTCAAATTTCATTCACCTTCTTTGTATTGAGGGGGGTGGAACTTACACGTATGGGGTAAGGGTAAAAATATGCTCTTTTGGGATTTTGTTAAATTGACCCTTAAAGGATGATCCTTTACAGAACCATGGCCAATACAGTAGCTGTTCATTGATTTTTGCTCTTATTACTCTTAAAGGGGCACTTCACCAAGATTACAAAGTAATCTCACTTTGGGCTTGAAACTATAACATTTCAATAGAACACCTGCATTGCAAACTGTGGGCATAGAGTTTGAAAAACATGGGTGTTTATGAGGCAGGGAGGATCTAAGAAAAGACGTAGTTGCATCACGAGAAATAAAGGATTCAGTATTTTAAAGCTTGACCCATTCTAGGGACTAAAGATCAGGATATCTAACTTTAATCTGTCTAACTAGTCTCCCAACTGAGGTTTTTGGAAGTGCAATCCGAAATTGCTGGAGTGCCCATTTAAAAGAGTACTCCACCGATTTAGCATTGCACTCCTATAACACTGTCAGACAATGGTATATGGTATATATAATGATATTGTCTTTTTTATTTCACACATTCTTCTTCCTTGTCAAATTTTGGCACCTACAGTGCAACTCGATCGCATACAGTTCAGTGTGTTATGCTAGTAGTGGCTAATGTAGCCCCGAGCCGCTAGCCTTAAGCAGAGATGAGGAGCAGGCAACAGAGGCCTGGTAAGCTCACTTCTTTGTAACTTCACACCCCCAGATTTTTTTCATTTTCAAATTTGTAGTCCTCAGCCCCAGCCGACGCTATCACTTGAGGTAGTTTATCAGACTTTGCACAGCTCCTTATACCACTTTTTTTCACATATGCAGTAGTACTCCCTAAGACCTGTAGACTTTGATGTGGAATAACAGTGGGGTTCCCCTTTAATTTCCCAATTCAATCTATTAACTTTAAAAAAAATCTTTCCTCCTCACATGTACAGCCTGTATATTAGTGTTCCTTCTACTTCAGTTCTTTTAAGCTTATATGACCCTTACATTGAATGAAATATTCAAACCAGAGATGGGATGTTGCAGATCAGATCAGATGGAAATATTCTACATGTCTGTGCACAAACAAATAAACATTTCCCCTTTAGTGCGACATACATTTGTCATAATGGACCTGCCGCTGGGCTTGGCAGAAGTGAAGTGAATAATGGTGCTGTAAACAACCTTTTAGAAAGGAAAGACAGTATGAGAAGCTTCTAAGAAACATCAGACTCCTCATAGACGTCAGCTGTGCTAAGGTGAATATCAGTTCATCTTTTAATAAAACACACATACATGGATGTTTTTGTGAATCTGGTGCTTCTTCACTGTTTTATCTAGATACAGAAAGACTGAAAAACAACACCCTCCTGCTAATGCACTTTGTCCCTCTTGATAAATAAATTCTCCTGCAGCATATCATGGCGAGCAAACATATTAAGACCAACCCTAGCTGAGGTCTGAAGGAAACCATGTTTTGTTTGGTTATTGCTCCTGTGATGGGAAAGAGGGCTTTCAGTACATTAGTTCCAAAGTAGCTCCTGTATTGATTTTCCCACAGGACACAATAGATGAAACGCTGGACCTAATTGGAGTTTCATAGTAGACCCTTGATGAGTTATTCATTTTGAGCACTTCACCACCATCCAACATTGTTCCTATTCAGGTCATTTTGCTCAGGAAAAAAACTCTCATGTTCAGGCACTGCTGCATCTGTTTTGCTGTACGTGATAAAGCTAAAAGAAATGTCTGTATCAGCTCTTTAGCACTGATGGCATTTTTATGCAGAATATAGGCAGCCTTCTACATGCTGAACACCCTGTACATATGCGTTTTTCCCTTGCTTGTCATTTTATCAATTTTGTTATTTTTGTGCTATTTTCCTCCAGGCTGTGTTCTGCTGTCATTTAGTAGAAACGGTTTCCATAGCACTGGCATCTTAGTTTGTCAGTTTGACATTTATATTTGTTACTTGTTTTCCTCTTTAATTTCTTTCTATGATTTTGTTTGTCTCACATGCAACGTCTGTTTTTTTGTCAAATTTGTTGGCTTTGTTTTTTTTGTTGTTTTATCATTGTACTTTTTTCTTATCATCTCTATGTCTTATTACTAACTAAAGTGACTAAATTAAACTAAACATATTTAGTGTATTATTACATAATACACTAAATAAATTACCTATATAAGATGAATGTACATTTTTTTTGTCTGCAAAAGAACTTAGTTGTTAGTTACTTGTTACACAGCACAACTCCGTAAAAGGTGCCTTTAAACAACTCCAAACCCTCCACACCTACACGTCCAACGTATCCTCATAAAACGGTTTGTATGATATCCTACGAAAAGTTAAACACCATTTTTTGTGCATAATCCTATGAATGTCCAGCAACCAGCAACAGGCGTACCGGATCTTTGTCATCATAATAACAATAAACACGTGGTTAACGTTGTGAAACGGTCGTAGTTTGGTTAGGTTTAGGCACCAAAACTACTTGGTTAGGTTTAGGAAAAGCTCACGGTTACGGTTAAAATAAGTAAGTTACGTTAGTAACTCACAGTAAGTCACGTGAAGTGAATCATGTGACTTAACTTACGTAGGTTACGTAACTTACGTAGGTTACATAATTTACGTACGTAACTTAAAATAAGTAAGCATAACTTAAAATAAGTCAATGTTGACTTGTGGTTTCACACGGGACACAAACTCCTGTGAAAGTCCTGTGTTTGACCCATCCACCCACCCTGTCTTCCTCCCTACATGGACTTTGACGCTCTTTATACCTTCACATCTGATGTCCTCCTTTGCTCCCGTCACAATTACTGAGGCCACTAGGCCACTGTAACTGCCTCGTGGCTCGCAATTACGTGGGTTATATACGAATTATAGTGCATTAGTTTTTGTAGGTAGAACTACGAAAAGTGAATGAGAACATTCACATGCTGTATTTAACACGTGTAGAAAAAGAAAACAAGACATTTAACAAGCATCCAGCCCTACAATTTGGAGGCATTATTGACCATCAAAGGCAAGCTTAACTTTAGCTCCGCTGACTGCATGCAGCACTACAGTGGTCCTGTCCTCACAGTGATGCTTCAGGGTTCACACAACCTCCAACTCTGAACAAAGCTATCCTTAACAACAGCTGATTCCTGAATGTAGGCTTATCAGTGGCAAGCCAGCTAAGAACACACAACTTTGGAGTTACTATTACTACTTTAGCGTGCCCTGCGCTAAGACAGAGGTGTTCAGCACATGTAGGAATGAATCTCTATCAACAAATCTTTAAATTGAACTGACTACAACTGATATCAACCCTCCAACACCTAACACAGTGAACAGAATCAGAATCAGAATAATTTATTGATCCCAGAGGGGAAACTCTTTCGTTACAGCTGCTCACTATCACGTCAATGCACACAGGAATAGAAGTACTAAGCAAATCAAAATATAATACACTATAATACAGCTAAGATAAATTAAGTACAAAGTGGATATAAAGTATAAGAGCTAAAATAAGTGTAAGTACAAAAGTGGATTTACAGGTTGATAAGTATGTACGGTATAATACAATGTAATAATATAAGTAATAAGTAATAGTGCAATAATGAGTACTGTCAAGTTAAGTGTAGCAGATCAACCAGATAATTAGATGGTGGACATTGCCTGATATAAACTGACCCTCAAACTGTCTAAACAGAGTTTTACATTATTACTAACTATATTTCAAATTGTAATCCCTTACATGACTATACTTGTTATACTTGTTGTAATCTGGTAATAAATATAAAAAAAAGAAATAAAGGTTTTGCGGTATATGCAACAACCCCCTTTTTCATTGTAAAGTAAAATTACTTTCATTAACAGTATTATACATCTGTATTCAGTAGTGATCTGATGTGCTGATATAACTGCTTATGTACTGCAGCTCACCACCACTCTGCTGCTTTGTGAACACCTGTCGAGCTGATGCCATTAGAAGCTCAGCACTTTTCACATGCAAATCCTCTGATTAGTTGTAACTCATTTATAAATAGAACAATTAAAAACACTTTTTTCCCCCTTCAGTGATGAACAGACACCGTCCCTGAGATGATACACCCACTTGACGACAGTATAAATGATTGCTTGCCCTCAGTGAAACAGCTTGTTTTCCTCTTTTTCTCTGAGCTTCATACATCCAACCACCTGTCAGACTTTTTGATAAACAAAACTGTAATGCATTGGGGGGGAAAAGATGACGTAAATAAAAAAGAAGAAAAAACCCCACCCGCAATCAATATTCTGCCTTATTTTTCATTGTAATTATCCCGGCACTGAAACAATAATGAGCTCTGAGGATACTTTGCATACCAATTTAAGGCAGTTATAACACTGAATGGGGATGATGTGAGGCCCTGATCGGCCTTTGTGAAAGAGTGTGTTGTCAATCTGATTTGGCATGGTGCAGATTGCTCGGGTGAAACAGTTTTTGATAAAGTCCCAGTGGAAGAGTTGATTGGATCTCCTGGAACACTGGGTGTCGGTTCGCTGTCGTTTGCTGTTGAAGTTTCTGAGGAAGCCTTGAAATCCATTAAGCTGTAACAGTATTACCATTCATCTCAGAGGGGAGGCTCTACTGCTGCCGCCAGACGACTGCAGGAGTCTTTCTATTGGCACATGTGGCCATCAGCACTGGGATGGACAATCACAGAGCTGCATTTGAGGGACAAAAGTCTCCTTTCACGCTTGGACAGCGATGTGCCGCAAAAAGTCTAAATTCAATTACAGAGATAGCATCGACAAACACATACAGACACAAAAAACCCATCCACACACACTTAACGGACACTAACACATGCACATACAGCTGCATGCACAAACATGTATACACGCAGACACACACACACAGATGAAAAGCAACAAAATGGCCGCAAACCCCTCAACTCTAGACAGAAATCAATTTCCAACTTGGAACTTGTGCTGAGGAGAGACACTAATCGGCAGGCAGATAAGGGCTTGTTTGCTCCTGATAAGACAAGCGGCCGCGACACATGTCCCATAAATTGAGATTTGCCAGATTTGCCTTTGGGGCTGTTGGGGGAAAGGTTGGCTGTAGAGTGAGGAGGGGGTGGAAGGGCACAATATCTGAGTGACAACTGATTGCAATGCCAGAGGACCAGACTCTTAGAGAGGATTTGTGCTCTAAACAGGGCTGTGCAATGTGGATTAAATATATTGTTGAACACCGCGATATTAATATGAATATTTTTCCAATACTGATTGGTGATAAATTATAGAAAAAACAACAACATACTGAGTCCTAGTAAGGTGTTGGGCTCCCATGAGTCTTCAAAACAGCTTCCGTGCCCCTTGGCATAGATTCTCCAAGTCTCTGAACCTCTACTGGAGGGATAAACACTGTTCTTCTAAAAGATATTCCCTCATTTGGTGTTTTGATGGTGGTGGTGGAGAGCGTTGTCTAACACGTAATTTCAAAATCTCCCAGGCGTGTTTATTTGGGTTGAGATGTGGTGACTGTGAAGACCATAGCTTGTGATTCACATCATTTTGATTCTCATTAAACCATTCAGTGAGCCCTTGTAACCTGTATAAAAGGATATGCATTCCTTATGTTTCTCCACTCATTTATTCAGGTTTTACCTTTAATTAGCAATAGCTGATGGTGAATGGCGATATGGCAAATGTTTGGAAAATCACATATACAGTAATTGCACTGGACATCAAGCATATAAACTGTGTTCCACTGTTATGCAGTATATGAGACAAGTCTTTACACACTGACAATGCAACAAAAACTATAAACAACTAATTTTGTTATTTAATTCAACCATATGGTCAGTCTAGCACATTCATTTTGGACAGTTCTAAACCCTGGATCATGTTCAATGACAAAATGTTTGTTCATTTAATTTATGTCCAATGATGTTTTTAAAATTCTCACTGGTTAAGGTATGGTTAGAGTTAGGCAAACAAAACACTTAGGAATTTGTGGTTTTGGTTAGTAAAAAGGCGAACGTTGATTGCAGTTCTGTGATGGGACACAAACTCTGGTCTCCTGCATGAAATAGGTACTACACACCTATTCACCATCCCGACCTCTACACACTTACTTTCGCCCTCCCCTCCCATCCATATAGGGTACTCCCTGCATTGGCACTGGACGTAAATCATGAGGTGTTTAATCGTCCAATATGAATGTAATTCCTTGGACACTAAGCTGTTTTAATTACAAATTGCTTGGAATCATTAATTTGGAAAGCTGAATTATGAAAAATGATAACTCAATATGATCATATCATCACAGCAATTTAATTCTAAGTTATTTGAATTATTGCCCAGCCCAGCTTTAAATGTGCCTCTGTGTGCCTTTTTTAAAAATGTGCCACTGAAACTAGTAGGTATTGAAAAGAAATTATGCAACCTTTTAGACAAACCTCCACAGCGTTTCCTCTCTACCAGTGGCAGAGAGCATAAAACCTGTGACACTGTGAGGAAAAGAAAAATCTCTCACTCACATCAATGACGGTCCACTGCTCCACTACGATGGCGTCATATGTCGGGGTGGCTTCATTCGGCTCGCCCTCGCTCCCCTCCTGGAAGATGAAGACACTTTCCACCGACTTAGGCAGCATATCTGCAGAAAAGAGGGGAAAAAATCCAGCCGTGAAAAGAGTATTTACTGGATGAGCGTGTCTGTCTTGTCTCTGCTGCTCTTTTAGGCCCTCCAGGCCAGAGGAAATGGAATGATATCACTCAGCCACATTCACACACAACCCTTTATTACATAGCCAGTGGTGTGGGTCATTTGTATGAGCAATGTGCACTTATACATTATGCAGGGAGACAGTGTAAAAGAAAGGAGCAGGTATTCCCCTTCTGGGATGTTAAAAAAGAAGAGGAGACATTATGCGCTACATCAGTGGTTTTCAGGACCCAAAGCCCTGCTGGTTTTCATGCTAGACAGCTAAACAGAGGCTAATTACAGCTTGGAAGCAAGGTGAATGCAGTAGCTGATAGGATTCAGAGGATCAGGGCTGAGAACCACTGCTTTTAAAAGGATGGACAGATTTTAGCGATGGCAAAATGTGGCCACTGATTTAATGAAGTCAGTCCGTAAGGCATTAAAGCATAAATCTTTTGCTAAGCCTGCATAATTCACCTTAAAACGACTTGAATTAAGTGAGCCACATAAAGACATTGACGTTGATGCTTTAGGCCACTGGTGAGATTGTGTGCTGCTGACCAAATAGATTTTATAAGCTTCTCTTCTGTTGGAGGCTAACAATTGCAGAATTGGCATCCGAGACAGAAACACCACTCCAGCCCCCATGAGCTGGGACCCCTCTCCACCCAACGTCTCTTGTTATTCATTTGATGCACATGCACATTACATGCAGGCACACACACACAGACACAATACACGCCCCATGGTCCAGTCTTCCCGGCTGGCCTGAGTGCTTTCTCATTACTCCCACACCATTTACACACTAATACAGTTTACACCAATACGAGACTCTCCACATTTCATTACTGGGACCTAATAATAGGGGGATGAGAGGCGGCTGGAGAGCCTGAGAAAGAGGGAGGGAGAGGAAGATAGAGGGAGAAGGGTGGAGTGAGCAAGACAGAGGGAGAGACAGAGTGGAGGGATGACAGGCTCTTTTATTTCCCCCTCCGTGAAAACCCATTTAGGACCCGTGCACGCTCAATTGAAGACATCTACTGGCTCTCTCAAATACAGACATTGTCGTTGTTCACCCTGTTCGCCTTTTCTCTTCCTCCGCTCCCTCCATCGCCCCCTTCCTCCCCCAGTCCAACGCTTCTCCATCTCATTCGTCAGCCCTTGGCATATAATTGGAAAGAAGCCTTTTTGGAAAATGTGAGGCGCCGAGGCCCACCATCGGTTCCCTGCCATCGCAACAGGGATCACTCAGGTGAGATCAACACAGGGTTTCTGTCTTGCTGCACTAGAGGGAGCAGCCCATCCCTGTTGATAATGCAGACAGAGGCTGAATAAAGCGGAGAGAGAAAGAGGGAGAACGAGCGGGTGAGAAGGAGTTGGTTGCTGGGGGCGTTGAGTCCGTCAGGGGAATCCACTGGTTGCGTGCACGAATAAACATTATCTTGTGCCTATTGACTGAGAGCTGAGCTGAGCAGCCAGCGGGCCGACTGAGAATAAGTTGTTTACACTTGCAAAAACCATCGTGCGCCCTCAGTAAAATTGTTTTTCCATCCCCCCGTGACTCACATAGGCCTACTCAAGGTCGCAGGGCGAGGCATGCAAATACAGTCACACTAAAAACAAGGAGTGACAGCATTGGGACTGAAAAACACAGAAGCAAATGGAGGGGGAGAGTCAGAGAGCTGGAGAGGCAGGGTGACGGCAAGTGACACCCACTGACACGCAGCTGCTGAAATCAGCACCCAAATGACGGACACCCGGTGTGTGTAGAAAATGCTGACACAAAGAGACTGAAAATTAAAGTGTTAGGTTTGTAGTAGTTTTTGGTGTGTGGGTCTTTGAATGTAGATGTGAGGTCTCTGGCTGCACATATCAAGTCCGTTTGGAAGCTGTTTATTCCTAATATTCATGGACATGTTCGCAAACCTGCTGTTATACATCAGTTTCTAGCACACAGTGTTTTGAATGAACAAACAGCAGAGAAAGTATACAGGATGTTGTTCCCATGAAGCCATGTGCAACTGTGCATCACCTACTCCTGCAAAGTCAGTCTGGCTTCAGAATTATATTATTCCAGCTAGGGCTGCAAGTAATGATTATTTTCATAATCGATTAATCAATCAATTATTTTCTTGGTTAATCACTTAGTTCAAAAAGATATCAGAAAACAATGAAAATTTCTCATTACAATTTCCCAAAGCTCAAGGTGATGTTTTCAGATGTCTTGTTTTGTCCAAGCAGTCCAAACAGTCCAATTTAATCACTGCTTTTCCTTCTTAACATTATGAGTCAGACTGTCATATTTGAGAAGCTAGAACCATCAAATGTTTGGTATTTTTGCTTGAAAAATTACTCAAATGATTAATTGATTATCAAAATAGTATCGGCCATGAGTAAATTCACAAGTTCATCTGGTTTCCATTTTGTGTTTCACCAATGTGTTTCAAAGACATTAAATACACTCTCCAAAGCGATCAAGATGGCGGCGCATGTACATCACGAGGCTCAGTGTCTCTCCAATTTTTGCATTTATGCAGTGTTTTTCTTGCTCATCTCGGGTCTGTTTGTGCAGAACAGCTGTGCCTTAACATCGTACACCCGGCATGAGCTCTCTATTGGTTTGGCAGTTTTATCGGCACAGAGGATGCAGTCTCCATGGCACTGCACTCTGTACTCACACATGTGGACAATAAGAACACTTATGCACGAATGCTGTTTGTTGACTTCAGCTCTGCATTCAACACTGTCATCCCTTCCAAGTTAATCAAACTTGGAAACCTGGGCATTAACGCCTCCATTTGCAACTGGATTATGGACTTCCTGACAAACAGACCTCAGCTTGTTAGGTCAGGCCACAAATGCTCCACCCCCATCACACTCAACACTGGTGTACCACAGGGCTGTGTGCTGAGCCCCTTCCTCTACTCCCTCTTCACACTCAACTGCAGGCCTGCACATGGATCTAACGCCATCATCAAGTTTGCAGATGATACTACGGTGATTGATCTCATCAGCAACAATGATGAGACTGCCTTCAGGGAGGAGGTCCAGCACCTGGCCACATGGTGCTCAGAGAATAACTTGCTCCTTAACACCTCCAAAGCAAAAGAGCTCATCGTGGACTTCAGGAAGGAGAGAGGAGACACACATGACCCCAACCACATTAACCTTATTATCCACATTATCCTCCTGCCTGGTCAAGAAGGCTCACCAGCGCCTCTTCTTCCTGAGGACACTGAAGAAGAACCGACTGTCCTCAGCTATCCTAGTGAACTTCTATCGCTGCACAGTAGAGAGCATCTTAACCAACTGTGTCACAATCTGGTATGGGAACTGCTCTGCTGTAGAGTGCAAGGCACTGGAGCGCATCACAGGGACTCTACTTCCAGCCATTGAGGACATCCAGAGGAAACGCTGTCTGCGTCGAGCCCGCAGCATTCTTAATGACTCCTCTCAGAGACTGTTTTCTCCCCTGCCTTCCGGCAGGCGCCTCAGGTGCCTCTGGAGAAGGACCAGCAGACTGAGAAACAGCTTTTTTCCCAGAGCGGTCTTCCCACTGAACTCTGCCCCCTGCTGATTCCACTGTCCTCTCATACACCTTAACTTTAAATGCTGCTATATTGTTTTTGCTGCTGCTAAATTGTTTTTGCTACATGTACCGCATGTTCATTTGCACTACCGGATTTATTTATACATATACTGCATCATTTGCACTCCAGTACTATGTACTGAATACTGCAATAACTCATCTACTGCACTGTTATTTCTGTCCATAATTTGCACTGCTTAATATTCATTGCACTAATGTTCTGCCCAGTCCTATACATTATTGTACATATCCATCAGTATACTTTTGTTTATAGTAATGCCATCTGTATATAATGTCCATAGTACCACTTGTAAAATATTTTCATAATGTTGCTCTATCCTGCACATACTTTTTATCCTGAACTTGCTTATTGCACTTCTGGTTAGACCTAAGCTGCATTTCGTTGTCTTGTACTTGTACATGTGTAATGATAAAGTTGAATCTAATCTAATCAAAGCAATATCAGGCATTGGATTAGTATCTTTATTTGAATTATAATTTATATATTTATTTACATAGGTTTTTGCTATAATTTAATCTCCTTTGCTTTCACAGATCAGTACTGTATGAGTTCATGTCCAGCTGACTGCTGCCGAGCAAGAAGGTGACCCTGCCCCAGGTCATGTCTGCTGACATAATTTAGGCATGTCTGCCAGGCGCTGCCTCAGAGAGCTGGAGACAGACCACTGACAGCTTATCTATATTTCAAACAGGACGAGTGGACATCGAGAGAGAGGTACAGAGAGAGAAAGAAACGAGGGTGTCTAATGTGTGTGTGTGTGTGTGAAAAGGTTTGACAGCTGGCAGGCTGGTACCTGTGGGTTACCAGGCAGACTTTAGCTGGTAGAGAAGGAACAGAGGACAGAAAGCATGACAACTGGAAAACCAGGGGGTGTTTGCAAACATATAGTCAATTTGCTTTGTTCTGAATACAATACAAGATATAAGGGTGAAAACTCACACTAACACTTGATTAATACACAGACATACATTTCCATTATATACATTTTAATCTTTGTTAGTATGTATTCATTAATTTCCACTACGTTACAGCTCATATGTTCTCATTAGCCCAGCCATGTGCGCAGGCCAGAGTGAACCACGGGTTGTTCATGGATGCATTAAATGTGCTTTGGAGTGACATAAATATTGAGGATGAGAAATGTGCTTTCTTACAGCTGTGGAAGGCATTTATCCTTCCTAAAATTTCAAGATAAATATATTTTTTGTGATTAAAGCTTGTGTGGGAGAAATCATCTCCAGAGGGCTGTCTTTCAGTATAAAACATGGTGAATAGTTAATGGACAGCATATAGCACTTTTATCCAAAGTGCTTTGCGACGTGCCTCTCATTCACCCATTCACACACAGTGATGGCAGCCAGCTACCATGCAAGGTTCTGGCCTGACCATGGAAGGTAGAGTAGCTGATTCAGTGTCCAACCATGGGAAGCAATTTGGAGTTTAGTGCCTTGCTCGAGACACTTTGTGGATAGGAAGAGCCGGGGATTGAACTGCTAACCCCGCTCTACCTCCTGAGCCACAGCTGCCCACAAAACACGGCACTTCAGCATCAGTACTGTTTCAGGATCATCTCTAATGTTGTCAAACCCTTTGTTGAACTTCTGCCCACTGTGGTATTGATGTGTAACAAAGGGATCAGTGTTCATGATATTCTCAAAAAATAAAAGTCACCTTTTTCTCTTATTTTTTCTTTCTTTTTTTTTTTTTTACAGTTAAATGAGAACAGGGTACTCTGCTGCCATTAATTTGAGCCCCACAACTGTGAACATGATCTATTTCTCTATTTAACAAGTTTGTGTGACTGTTTAGCCAAACTAACGCACAGTGATTCCCGCAGCTGATTTAGCTTGTGTTTTCACTTTCAGTAGAATGATACAAGCTTCAAGCGGTTTCAGTTTGACCACCTGAGTGCATTTGTTGTTTGCTAACATATGCAAGTGCCTATATACACTGAACAGAGAAGGAAAACCAACTAATAACTGCATTAAGTGAACACAGTGGTAGAACACTCAACCTGTCTTGTGACTGCAACTCCGAGGTGGAGAGGACACATGCTGTGCTGTCAAAACCTATATACACAAAAATGCAACCACTTAGAAACACATGCATGCATCAAGTATATGCACATAAGTATGCACACGCATGCACAAACATAGCAGTTCTAATTCCACCTCTCGTCAACTTTTGTCTCAGAGAAATGCTTGCACATCATTTCCATTCCCTGAATTTCTTTTCACAGTAAAGAAAAAAAAATCTTATTGGAATTTCATTTTCCCTGTATCTATCTCTCTCTCTCTCTTTCCCTCTTTTTCCCCCTCCATTGGCTTTGCCCAAATTTAGAAACCAGTGAAGGCTGACTGTCATGCATATGAATAGCTCAATGTCTCACAACCAGGCTACAAATCCTTATTGTGGCTATGGAGACAGCTTAAGCTATACAAGTAACAAAGGCAAACTCCCCGTCAACACCATTACTGTCAGCTCTTCAGTAAACAAACCCAACCCCACACCCTGCTCCCAAATCCAAAGAGGTAGTGTGAACCTATGCATATGTTGTGTATTGTGTTTGTAAATTAGTGTATGTGTGTGTCTTTGTATGTATATGTGGATGTATGTAGGCCTAGGTGTGTGTGTGTTTGCAGGCAGCGCCACAGTGTGTATGAATCTTTAATGTGTGTCTTATGACAGTGGGGCCTGCGTGCAGATTAGGATCTGTAAATTCAATTCCATATCGCTCTAATATTCTACCCTGTGGCTCAGGCGAGGTCTCCACTCACTGCAAACAATGCTGCCACACCAGACAGGACTTTCACAGTTTTAGCGATCCGTCATACACACACAAATATACACATACACGTATGCAAACAATGCCCCCAAATGCTTTCTCATCCAGCTTCACCATGGAAACCCATCTTTACAAGGAGCACGGGGACACTTGTCCTGTTTTTGTGTGTGTTTGTGTGTAAGTGTGCGTCCCTCTGGACCATGCCAAACAGCCGACTGTCAGAGACAATAGAAAGGTAGCACAGTATTTAGAAAAAAGCCAGAGTCGTGGACTGACTGCAGGAACATGAACAGTGATGCACATAATCTAGGAACTCTAGTTTAAAGAAATATAAATAACAACAACAACGCTTGTGTTTTCAAAGTAGCGTCATATTTTTGCAAAAATGCACTAAAAATGAATTTTAGGTTTTAAAAGACTTTAAAATGTTTCAAAGGTGAATAAATCCCATTAATTGTGCTAATTAAATTAAAGAAGGGGTAAACTTCATATAAATATATTAATATAAGCAGTTTGAGAACATAAAGATCATACAGAAGCAGTTCAATTCATATGAGGGTCATATATATATATATATATATATATATATATATATATATATATATATATATATATATATATATATATATACTGATATATCACTATGCCGATATGCCAATTTTTTTAAAATTAATATTGGATATTGACCAGTCATTCACATTGCCAATTACCCCTTCACCCCTCCATGATTAAGGTATGCAACTCTTTGAGTGCTTTCAAGTTGATTATAAATTATGTTACTATTCGGAATTTAGGCATTGGAAGCTCAGAGCTGCATGGATAATTAATTTCAATCAATTACTTAATTATGGGTATATCATAGCATATCAATAGTGCAATTATGAATAATTGTTAATGTATGGTTTACTTTTAGTGGTTACTGCTGACTCACAGCACTGAAATAAATCTTTATTGTATTTGGGTGGATGACTGATGGGAAAGCTGCTGTATTTTCAAAGATGTCAAATTGGACTTCATAATCTGTCTCAGATTACACAGCATTACATATGCTTAAAACTTTCCAATCAGGCAGGTTTGCAGGATTTTAAGATGAGTCTCTGGTTCAAACTAGGACCAGCATCCTCTCCCATCAATTTGCCTGTGAACAAAGCACTTCAGAGGCTCTTATTAGTAGAAGGTTGAAGCTATACCAGCCAACTCCCAGATCTAATAAAATGTGAAGCAACGCATTGCTAAACAAGACCAAGAGTCTACAGCCATGCTAATTGCACTGTGAGGCTGTATTATGTGAGCTTAATGCCAACATCAGCATGCTATCATGCTCACAGTGACAATGCTAACATGCTGATGTTTAGCAGGTTTAATATTTACCATGTTCACCATCTTAGTTTAGCTTTTTAGCATGCTAACATACTTAGCACTAAACACAAAGTAGAATTTAGGCTGATGGGAAGGTTATGAGTTTTGCAGGGATTTTAAGTATCAGAACAATTAAAATTTTTACTTAATGATAGGATTACCAAAGATATTACAATTCCTCTTGAGGGCAACATGGATCCATCTGTACTGAATTTAATGGCTATCCATCCAATAGATGTAGAGACATTTTGCTCAAAATCACAAATGTTACCGTTAACCTCGTGGGAGTGCTAGAGGAAAAGTCAGGGGAACTTTTCACCAAAGTCATTAGGATTCATCCTCTTTGCACCGTTTATATCTACACCAAATTTAATGGCAATCTGTCCAATATTTATAGATATTTCACTCTGGAATGAAGTGGTGGACTGACCGACAACTCGACAGACCGACATTGTCATTCATAATAGAAAGCAGGCAGGCTCAGTAACACTTCCACTAAGGGATAAATACTGTAAAAATGATATTAGTAGTTAGTTTAGAAGTAAAAAAACAGTGCAGAAGAAGGTCAGTCTTTCTCAACACAATTACACTCATTAGACTGCACATGTATCTGTCAGTACATGAAAGCTGAAGAATGCTGGTTGCTCTGTATCTCAAAACACCGTCACCGTCACTACGATCTCCCATCCAACTGCATGCGTCTGTCTCTGTCACTCCATGTCCTTTAGTGTGCTGTTTTGCTGTCAAACATGTCCTTGATGTTTATGAGGTTGAGATGGTCTCCTGCATCGTGTCGAGCTTCTCATCATGAATTCAGAAACTCGTCTCAAAGAAGTTGCTAAATATGGAAATGGCAGGAATGGATACTGATTCTAAACCCGAGTTGCATGGCTGTTTGATGTAATTAGCTGCTAACAACAATCGGGATGCTGCTTTGATGTCATACTGCCAGTTGCTCTCAAGAGACGAAAATCTACAAAGTAACAGCATTCACCTCTGTAAAGATGTCTGTTTTCTAAAGAGGTTGAGCTTAAGCTGTGAGCTGAATTCACTCCTATAAGTCAGTAAAGGCAGAGACAGCTTTTCTTAATGCAGCTGATCTGCTTTCTATCCCACCCAGTAGTTTCACTGTTCAAGAGACGCATATCTTAGCAGCACATGAAAAATGCAATATATGTTAGAGGACCCTAATAGGCAGAAAAAAATTTAATCATAATAATACACTTCATTACTCCATTCTCA
Source organism: Siniperca chuatsi (assembly GCF_020085105.1). Classification (NCBI taxonomy): domain Eukaryota; kingdom Metazoa; phylum Chordata; class Actinopteri; order Centrarchiformes; family Sinipercidae; genus Siniperca; species Siniperca chuatsi. The sequence goes on along the minus strand of NC_058050.1, from coordinate 6,032,498 downwards.
GGACATCAAATATGCAAGGAGGCACTAATTTGTTATCAGGTTAATTATCTATGTTTCAGAGTTGCTGAGGCATTCACTTTCCCCGATTAATGAATTATGACTCTTATTTACTCTGGCTGGCTTATTTCTCCAGTGTCAGAGCGAAATACAAAGCCGCTGGGGTCTGATGGAAGAGGAAAACCCAAACAGGAAATAGTTTAAAAGAGGATACCAAACAGATCCATGAACTCCAGCTTCTAAAGAATCCTCCATAAAGAAAGAATCATGTCAGCCTCACAGCACACTGGTGAAAACATACTCCATCCTTCTGACATTTGTAAAACACCATTGCAGTATCTCAATTTTCTTTAAAACCTCTAGCAATTTAGAGTGCTAACTTTTTGCTAATAATCTGTGCAGACAGTGGACGTGGCATGTTAATCCATTGTGGAGGACTGTGTGTTAGCATGCTAATATTTGATAGTTAGCAGTAAACACAAAGTACAGCTGAGGCTGATGGGAATGTCTCTAGTGTAGCAGGTATGTGGTCATAAACCAAAGTATGAATGTCAGTACCAAATTTTGTGGTGATCTATCTAATAGTTGTTGAGACATTTCATTCAAAACCACAAATGTCAACCTCATGGTGGCGCTAGAAGAAACAATGTTTTGTGCCAGTCCATCTAGCAGACCTTGAGATATTTCACAGGATAAGTAAAAACCTTGACCTGCTGGTGGCGCTAGAGGAAAAGTCTGGGGGTTCACCAAAATCAGTAGGAATCATCCTCTGAGGAATATGAATGTCTGAAGAAAATGTCATGCCAATCAATTCAACAATTATTGAGATATATCAGTCTGGACCAATGTGGTCGACTGACCAACCGTCAGACCAACATGCCGCTAGCATGGGCAAAAAATAATGAAACATTTTCTACCACTAGGGAATCAAAACAAAACAAACTCCCACAAAGATAGCTTTGATATATATCATCAGCTCATTGTTTTGTTATGGCTAATGTGTTAGCAAAAAAACTGCCTCCTTAGACATCCACCAGACGCAAATAAAACATAAGAATTAGTCATGTTTCTGGCCACCTGATGAATGTAAGTCAAATATCCACTTGATTTCTAGCTTTACTAAAATATCTGGGTTGTAAGGTGCTAGATGCTCGACTGTTTTCATCCGCCATTCATATACTTTCACACAATACATTCTACCATTTCATGTTTGGCAGACAACACACTTGGCTCGTCTGAGTTTACTTGTTGGAAATAGCTGCCTACAGTTTAATTTGTGGACAGTTGTACAGTCTATGTCAAGCAGAGGGATCAAAACAATGAGATAAAGTACTGTAGTTTCAAGGCTGTGTTTATTTCATTACAGGTATTTCATTATTCAGTATTTTATTTCAGGTCATTTGATTAAAAGTTAAAAAAAAAAATAATAAATTGATAGCCACGGCTTCTGCAGTCTTTCAGTGTCTGTTTTCGGTACAAAATCCTGCAGGATTGCACCACTTCCTGACACTGACGGAGGAAGTATTATTCAAATATGTTCTGATTGTTTTCTGGTGGAAGATGAATGCCAGCTAATGCATAATTAATGCCACACAGGCCAAGGAGCATCATTACCTGCCCCAGGCTTTATATTTTAAAGAGGTCGACATGAATTTGGCATCTGCTTGATGTTGACAGTTTCAGTAGTAATAATGTGAAGGGAAAAAAGGCAATTTGGGAACCTTTATGAGTTTTAATCATTGTAATAGTTGCAGCTTTGAGAGCACCTGAAGTAGAACAGTTCTGGAGAATCTAAGAAGCCAAGACCAAAGGTGAAGGCTGTGTTATTTGCATTATTTGTGCATTACAAACCTCTCTTTCTAATGTTTTTTTTGATTGTGTGTGAAATGTAATCTAAAAACAACATGCATTATGGATATTAAAACTGCAGTGAATTTTATTCCTTATGAGACATTTCAGCCCACATCTTTTTCCTGGGAAAACTCTGTGTTCTGCAGTAACAACGATTCATGCCAGCTTACCGTTCACGTTGCCCAGGTGGAAGTATCCATCGACCAGTGAGGCTCCGTTGTTGAAATGTTGGGTCATGTGATCCAGCCAGTTGGCCTCCACGCCTTTGACCCCCTCATCACAATTTTGAACCCGCAGTGGAACCTTGACAGTGTAGTACTTCACCTGGCCCTCTCGGACTGGCGGGTGGTTGTACAAAGCGAGCAGTTCCGCCCCTGTTGAGACATGACAGAAAACAAAACCCAGCCATTGATTTAACTCAGTAAGAGTTGTGACAATACAGATGTAGCCTCTGTGGAAGTCCCACATTTTACTGCATGATTATTGAACTACTGCTGTACATTGGCCACAATCCAAAGTGTAATTTGGCTACATCTGTTGGAGCACTTTTCCTCCCTTCAGCTGCCAGAAATTATTAGAAATAGCCCAGTAAACGGTTGGCTGAGAGACAGCAGAGTTTTGGTTTAAAAAATGTTCCTTTTGTTGCAATGCAAATAATTATCTGCAGTATTTGGTTATGATAGGATGCAGGAAATGACCACTTCTTCAAATACTTGAAGAAGTGGAAGTGAACTTTTTTTCCTTTGACTTTTCAACACTAACCACACAACCACACTGTGAGCAATGTGGTAATAATCAATTGGAAGTAAGTAAGTATTTCCTATTAGATAAGCAAACAAGGAAACTCAGCCAATGTGTGGACAGTCAACAAGGTTCTTGGCCAAGAGAAGTTGGCCACTGTGTTCCTGGTCATCAGCTGTCAACAGCAAATAACAATTTGTGTGCTTTCTTGTTTTCCAACCTGTTTGATTTTCTTGTCCTGTGAAAAATGTGGCACTGTGGGAGATAAAATTTCTCCAAAAAAGGGTTGCATAAGGTCCTTGGAAATAATTACAAAAGCTGAGCTCAATAAATTGGTCAAAGAAAAATAGGGCAGCATTGACATGGAAATTAGTATACTAAAATTGAACACACTCAAAGCAAAAATAGAAAAAAAAGGCAGAGACCTTTCAACAAATTTGACCCTGACTTGTCAGTTGTCTAATTGTGTGGTTTGATTTTGATGATTTCGTTAGCTACCTTTGTGTCAAAGACTATTTTTTGATTTTCAATCTTTTTTTTTTCTTGTATGTAACATACATATTTGTGTAACAACTACAATATATTATTTTTGCAGTGGACATGAGGTTTCTGAGAATCTGATTATGTAATTTATGTAAAACTTGCATTCTTTATTTTTAGGACTTTTTGTATCATTTATGTGCTGCATTCTGCATCTGCTTTACATTAATTTCTGGTGTCTTGTAACCCCAAGCGGCAAGACAAATTTGTATACAAGACCCTATAATAAAAACTTCAACATCATTATCATATCATAAACAAAAGTTTCACCTGGCAGGTGTAAAATAAACGAGAAATGAAAAAGTAATACAAGATGAGATTTGAGTTGCCCCAAGCTGGACTCACAAATCTTTTCCAAGGATGTTGCCTCTTTTTTCAGTTAGTTCTTTTTCAGTGACAAACGTGAAGTGAATCAAAAGCAATTTGATCATATTCATGCTACAAGTCATCCTCATATTCCTTTTAATGTTTTCCAGAAGTGATGTTACTCTGCTGATGCAGAACCTAAAAAGGACCATTTCATTGTAACCAAGTTAATTCATAGTATAACCTTGAATAATGCATTAAAAGCTCTCCAGCTAGCTGTTATTTACATCAAGCAGAAATATACATAATGCAGTGGGCCTTAGGAGGGAGAAACAGGCTTTGCCCACAGTACGTATGTCACTGCTCCTCGCTCATATCATACTAAATCAAAGTGGAAAGAGTTTTATGTTATGTTTTGTTGTGATGTGAGTGAGTGAAATATTTGCTCTGCTTAGCTTTGAAAAAAGCACAAAATGTGAGATGTGAGAGGGAATCGAATTGGGCAGAAAACAATTCAAATCGAGTCTAGTAACATTTCCTCCTTTCTTTCCAATGCAAATGCCGAACTGTCATTCCCGAAGTGAACCAGATGGATGAGCAGAATGTGCGGCACTGCCACCCACCCATCCGTGGGTTGGTAGTGGTGGGGGAGTCATGGCTCAGTTGCTTTGGTTCTTCCGTCCGTCTATCCGTCCAGCAGACACCCAGGAAGAATTAATCATTTATAACCATTTTTTGTCTGGCTCGTCTGACTGATGTGACAGCTGGCCACCAAATTCCCTAAATCTTGTCATTTGAGAAAAGTTGAATCACAGCAGAATATTCACACACGCTCCTCTTATCCTCCCCATGTTACCCATGTTACAACGAGGACAATATGGCAAACAAATCTTGGACAACACACAACAACAAAATGACTTCCCATTCAACATGCCTCCAACTTGCCAAAACAACACATTTCCTCACTGTGAATGATTTTGTAGCGATCTGTATCATATAAACTGGTTTATAGTTTATGTGCACAAGCCTGAGATGATGTATTACTATGGTTTGTCTCATGAATCCTTTCTGTATGTCAGTAAGCTGCAGGCAGGTTATGAAGAAGACTGCTTTTGAAAGATTGTGTCATGTATACTAACTGATTTAGAAATGCAGTAAAGCTTTGGGTCACAGCTCTTTGACTCTGTAATCACGGTCTAATTAGATAAGTGACAACATTAAACCATATTCTCCACAGATGATTCCATTTATAACAGCTTGACATAAAATAACAGCCACTAGTACGAAACTTCTCCTCTGTCTTTCTCACAATATTAGAAGTTTTCTGCATAATACCTAAGAGTTTTCGATGCATTATATTTTGTTACAGTCTAATTATGCTACAATTATGGCACCAAGGCAACTGTAATTCAGACAGAGGGGAAGGTAGCTTGTTTTCCAACCTTTATTTGGTCAGGAAAGACTTTCTGGGTCTGTAAACATCTTTTCAGCAGTCGTCTGTTCACAAGAGATATACTGGAGCATCAGAGGGATTAAGTGACTTGCCTAAGGGAAACTTCAGCACGGCAAAAGATATGAGGACTATCTTCTGATATTTATATGTATGTATAAAAACATCATTCTGGACTGCAGTAAATCAAACTGGACATGTGCTTTCACCTGGCATTCTTGAGTATTTCAGAAATCATTTTGATAAAATTCTATAGGGCTGCCCCCTAGATGTCAATGTTTCAAATAATCAGTAGAGAAGCACCTTTGAGTCGACTCAAATTCTGTCATGTCACTGCCTTTTTCAAAATTTTTTTAAGCTGTGTTACTGTACACAGACCAATACAGAATAACAGCGTTGCAGGCTATAAAATTAGCCTAACTACTAAACTTATTGTGATGAAAACAGAAGAGGGTGATGGAAATGGAGGGCTGCACAGCACAAAGCAGCATGACTCATTTCCCACCTCCCCCTTGTCGATGCATCTGCCTGAATCGCAGACTCTGATGAAAAAACATATGACATTGTTCTATTTTTCACCTGCAAGTTGCAATGCAAATGTCAAAGTGGCTGAGCTTTGCAAGGTAAAGCTGCATAATAATCTTTGGGAGCCAACTGATTGTTGCCACTTTGATTTGAAGTCTGCAATGTGTTTCAGCTGAAGAAAGTCTGCAAGTAAGATTAGTAATAGCTTTTATAGCATTCATTTACACAACAAAATTGTGTATCAGAATTTACAAAATGACATTATTATAGTGACAGATAATAAACACATTGCTTACCTCATCACTTTCCCCCTGAGTGATTTTACCAGGCAATGACGCAGTAGTTACATGTTCACTATGACCATGACAAGCTTGAGATACTACAAAAACATCCTTCCTGTGAGAAAACCAGTGCAAACTGCAGAAGAGCAGATACTTTATTGTTAGCAAGGTTAAAAAATCTTTGATCTTTAAGAAACTCCATTAATGACCAACATAAATCTCTAAATCTAGTCACTTGCCAAGCTCACCACTCCCCCTGTCCCCTTGTGCTACAGTGGCCTGTAAATGACACAAGCACACATTACTGTGTAATAGAAATAAATAAACTTTTCAGAGCAGAGATCTGCTGGAGAGGCAATATTTTACCAAGCAACAGTGTAATAATACTGCAGTGTCATTTGCTTTTTGGCTGTATCAAGGTTTGAAAGCCAGAACCATAATTGGCCCTGATCAATAACTATTAATGTTTCAGAGAATTATTATGGACATTTTTGTGCTATAGGGCAGTAAAATCTTACATAATGCCCCAATAATTTGATATTTATAGCTATACTTGCGTATCCTTGTGTCAGACACACACACACACACACACACACACACACACACACACACACACACACACACACACAGAGTATGACTAAGTCCTTTGAACCTAATCGTACAAATTCATTACATCAGCAGACGACCTAAGCCTTTCAGAATAAAGTCTGTGTAGCTAACCTGACTCTTGTTGTTGCTGGCAGCCCGGCTAACAAGAAAATAAGTGCATGAGTGTTGTTAGGACGTTGAAAGCATGATGCTTCAAAGGCTTATCTGATGGCAGCCCGGCTGTCCAAATGACGAGGTCGGCGGCAGTAACCCTGCTATGATCTTAGCAGGGTGGCTTTCCAACACGACATGTCATCATTTCAACGTCTGTTTCTATAATCTGAGAAGCCGGACACTGATCCCATCAGAGCTGAGATAACACTGATCAAGAATAAAACCAAGCAGCTGAAAAGACTCCCTCTGCACGTTGACCAAGATGCTAAAGATTTCAGACTGATATTCCTCAGCTTTGATAAAGCCCTTTACTTAATTTTATGTTGTATGTTTGTTAAAGGCTCTTTATATAGGTTTGTAGCTTTGATGAACTTATATCATGACAGGAAACTCAATCAATGCATTTTAGCATCAGAGGAACAGATATCTCAGGCAATTAAACATTTGTTTGTTAAATGTCGACTGCACATCAATATCCTCTGTTTTCAGTTTTTTTGGATGAGCTTCTCATGAATTTTCACTTCAGTTTCATGGCGTCCCCTGCACACCTTCTTATCCCAACTCTATCTTCTACAAAATGCATTCATATAGTACTGATTTGCATTGTAGGTAATGTTTTTTGACAGGACCCATGTGTTGGCTGCTAAAACACATGGTCAGGGTTACGGAAAGAAAGTGTTTTTACCTACATATTGCAAAAGTCAAAACCTCTCCCTTATTTTAACTAAGTGCTTTGAGTTGCCTAAACGTAAACTTAAAAGTATTAATAATGCTTTAGGTGCCAGCAGCTGACAGTGTAGGAAAAGAGATAAAATATGGTATAGTATAAAGTTTCTTCAACTTCTTCAAAAAGAAGGTAGTATTTAATTTCCTACAAAACATTTTTGCTCATGCAAATTAGTTGTACCTGAAAGCAATTTTCAGGTCACAGGGTTGTCTTATCCAGACATAATTGTACAGCTGTCACTACCATGTTATACTTTCCATTTGCTCTTCCACCAGAATCCCTTTCCTTCAAACCATCCAAGCATTTGAGTCTCCAAACTTATGGACTCAGTTTCTATCCAGAGCTCCAGTCTCAGGGATGGAGATCATCTTTCGACTGTAAGCCACAGACTTTCGTCAGCTCCACTGCCAACACTTGCACGGCGTTCACCTCGAGATCTGAGGATTAGTGAGGACAAGCCAGCAGTAGCCGAGACTCTTGGGCCTCCTCGGCAGACTGGGCATTAGTTGAGAGGGACATGGGAGCTTGGCAGGCTCCCCTACCACCCCGACTGGCTGCTACACCGGTGCTGCTGGCATTGTTGCAGAGATTCAGGGGGATGGAGGTGGGGGTAGAGAGAGAGAGCTGTGAAGCTGAGGGAGGTATAGGACGAGGCAGTGGGGGATTATCTCACTGCAAAATGCACTATAGGGAGGCCCAGATGGACCAGTGGGCTGTGGTCTGCTGTGATGCCAAGTGTGTTACTGCACACATACATAAAGACACACGCAAACAAAGCACAGAGAATGTGTTCACTAAAGAGTACATTCATTATGCAACACCCAGTATTAGGTGCATTGAACCTAATTGCATTGCACACTGTATACAGTATATACCCAAAACACACACACGTTAACACTCCCACTGGGATGTTTGTCAAATGCACAGTTTGCATATTGCACTGACACATATCACAAATAGATTCTGTGAGAGGAGGAGAGACTGTAGGCGGGGGATGAAAGTGGTGGGTATCTCCATCTGTCAATTTGAAATGCTCAAATAAAACAAAACCATAAATGTCTGTGCTAATTTCAACACCATTCCCACAGAAAAGGGGGCTACTATGAATAACTTAAAGAGGTGTGGCTACGTATGCCTCACTTTCTGGGAAGACAGAGAGCAAGCCAGGAAATGTGCCGTTTTCAAAAAAACTCGACAAAACTGTTGTGGTTGATTTCACAGGCTCCCTGCTTCATCGGCTAAGTGTGAGTGTGAATTTGTATGCACCACAGCTATAAGACGATTCCTTTTGTGTAACGGATAGAGGGGATTATATCCCAAGGCAGCACATTTTTGTGTAACATTGAGGCAATAGCAGGAAATGACACCTCCACAGTTGCCAAGTGTTTCAAGAGGGATCTATGGCACCACGCTGTTCTTTAGTTAAACAGCTAAAAGGTATGACTTCAAATGAAACCAAAACACAAGTTACACAGATGTGTAGACAGATATTGGCTAAAGATTAGAAGCTGTCAGTTTAAATCTCTGTGAATATGCGAGACAAGAAGCTACAGTTTACAGTGGATGCCCTTGAGTGCAGGATTTAACCCCTGACTGTTTTAGCTGCTCTGGGACCAGCAGTCGACTGTGGTTTGATGAGGGAGCTCACAGGTGTGAATGTGTATAAACAACAAAAAATATATTTTCATTAATCATTTTGGAATTGATAAATGCTTTGACAACATTCATCCAATGTCCATAAATTATGCAGAAACCAGCCTGAGTTTCATCAACATTGAGCCTGTGGCGGTGCAACAGTTGCGGCAATTCACAGTTTGAAGTTTTGACCTTTAATTATCTTAATTATCATCCCTCATTAGGCCTGTCTGTGTAATTTGTAAGGATGGCTGTGTGGCAGGTCTCATGTCATTTGGACTTAAGAATCTTGTCAAGTTTTAAAGCTTTGTAAAGTTCTGAAATTTTGACCTTTAATTATAAGGCCCCCATTGGGCCAATTAGCGTTTTCCCTTTAAAATGTCCATTCACCCAAATAACAAAATAACATATTTACTCACTCACTTCCAATGAGCCATGAAAATACTTTTGAGGTATCTGCATCTGAGAATTCTGCCTCCACCCGCGTACAATGCCGGTGAAGAGAATTTTGTTTATGGTGCACAATGAAAAATTACATTTTAAAAATTTCGACAGCAACATCTGCTTCCTGAAACAGCGTCCCCATTACTCTGGATAATACAAACCTACAATTTACTGTAAGGCCAAAGCACAGAATGAGTTTTCCCTCCCTCTAAGTATGGCAAAAATTGGACCAGAAAAATGACCTTTGCTGTCATAGTGTTGAATTTGTTCTGAAAAGGAACAAAACTATACATTTGCTATTCTTCTAAATGTGTACAGCCTGCATATACAGTGTATACTCACTGTATGTATATATGATGTCCGTACTGTCGATATATTCATGTCTGTTTCTGTCAGTGTCTGCCTATTAATATTTTGTACCTTTATGTATTTATTTTTATTCTGTGTAACTGCAGCACATGAAATGTTTTTATGTCTGTCCATTACCCAGAACAGGAAACATCCAATAAAAAAACACATATTCACCTACTGTTGTGACTATTTTATCCCCCCTCTTTTTCCCCAGATTCATTCATTTTTCACAGCATGTAAGGGCTTTACAGTCCTAATTTACATGTCATTTGCTTAACACAACCTTTTTTCTTTAGTTTGAGTTTATGATGGCAACCATAGAGACCACTCACCATCGCCCCTCCGCAGGCGGTATCTCGGCCTCTCCTTTGTGTCTCTGCCACTGTCTTTGTTGTTATTGTGACACGGGGAGTCCTCCTCCGTCAGCTCCTCACTGTGCTCCAGATCTCCCTCTGATATTGGAGACGCCGCAGGCGAGACCTCGTCCTGACTGCCCTCCACCCTGCTTCTTGAATGGTTCCCAGTATTCTCACTTTGATTCTTCTCCCCACCCGGTGCTCCTTCCCCGGCCTTGCATGAGGCTTCCTCATTCTCCTCTTTGTCCACTACATCAGCTTGAGCTCCAGGTTCCGCATGGTTTCTGGGGCTTGAGGGGTTCGAGGGGCTGCAGCTGCCCAGGGAACCTAGCACAGAGCTAGGGCTGGAGTGCAGGGAAAGGGAGGGGGTGTCTGGTTCTCTGATTCTGGTGCATGGGGCCCCATAGGGTTCCTGGACAAATCCCACGAACATCACCCCCTGGTCAGCAGCGTCCTGTATCTGCTGTTGGAAGCAAGAACAAAAAAGTTAAAAGTTAGCATTACAACGACAAATGCTACAAATACAGGTGATGCCACTGCTGCTACTTTGAATCCACTGATTTTGATTTGATTAGAGCTAAAACGATTAGACAGAAAATGATTGGCAACTATTTTTATAATGGATTAATCGTCATTCATCAATCATTTTTTAAGCAAAAATGCCAAACATTCTCCAGCTTCTCAAATGTGAGTGAAATGTGTTGCTTTTCTGTCATATATAATAGTAAATTGAGTATCTTTTGGTTTGGACTGTTGCTCGGACAAAACAAGGTATTAGAAGACTGAGAAATTGATTGGCAGACTAATCGATTATCAAAATAATCATTAGTTGCAGCCCTAGACTTGATTGCATGTACTGTTGGGGATCTTGGATGTGAAGCTGCTGTAGCACTCACTTTTGGGTTTAGAAAATCAGAAAAATGCCAGGAATGCATATTCATGATGCAAAAAAAAAGAACAACCTATGAAGCAGAACATATACAACTAGTTATTTCCCAAGAGATCTTAAACTGAAACCAAACTTTCAGAATTAGTTTGAGGTCAATTCAAAAATCTGCTTTATTGCCAAGTAGGTTTACACATACAATCCTGAAATAGAATTGTTTTTCCCAAAACATTTTTCATGGAGCCCTCTGCATCTGTTGGATCTTAGTTTTTTCTACCCGCTCTGTTTCTTTTCGTTCCTTCCCAGCAGCTTCTCCAATCACACAGTTGTTGATTAGATTGGAGCAGTCACAACCCTAGTCAGGCCCGGGCTGCATCCCAAATCCAGCGCTCCACTTTTTTTGCAATGTCTTATTGTCATCTGGCATTTTATGTCAATATTGGGATTCTGCCACGGAGCGAGATTGAAACATTAACTGTCAGAGAATGTTAATGATGCCATTCTCCATTTCTGCCCCCCCCCCCAAGCCAAGGCGGTGCCCATCTCTATCTCGAGACACAGTGAGGGAAGAGAATAAAAATCAAATCAAATGTGCAGGTTATTCACTATGAAATTAAATTGGAAAACAGTCACACTGTTTCCAGCCATTTTTTTTAATATCAGTGAATGCTTTCTGGGTGCTTCCACATCATATTCCTCATACCAATATGTTGAAATGGAATTGCTGAGATAAAAGGGAGCAACTGTTGTATCTCATTTAATGGTAATGCAGACAGTCAGCGAGAGAAAGATGAATGACTTTGACTGTCTAATGTTGGTGCAGTAGATAGCAGAAGCAGATTCGAAATGGTGGGCTGTAATGATTGAATTTATTTTTAGTACCATTATTATCATTATTATTATTTTATTAAATCCCTTGTTTGACAAAGTAGAACCATTCAGATTAGATTTCTTTTTCCAGAGACATATTGCCAACAGCCCAACGTTATAACAAAGATTGCAGATAAACCACAAATATAGTGAGTGACAAAATGGAAATAAATCACAAAATATGTAAGGGCAAAGTCAATGCAGATTTGTCTTTCAGAAGAATTTGATGTAAGTAAGTAAATAACAAGCTGGATAAATAAAAGAGTCTAGTGCTGAAATGATTAGATTTTGAACTGATTAGCTGACTAACAGAACATTAATAGACAACAATGTCGTTTAAGTCATTTGCTGCTTCCAGCTTCTTAAATGTGAGAATTTGCTGCTTTTCTGTGTTTGTATCATTGTAAAATGAATATTCAGAGATTCCAAATGTGTGCTGAATTATGGGGAAATGTGTATAAAATAAGATATGCTGCTACAGCCTTGTTAGTGGCTCCGTGAGGCTGTACTGTACTAAATGCTAAGGTCTGCATGCCAACATGCTCACAGTTACAATGCTAACATGATGGCATTTAGCAGTTGATGTTCATCATGTTATCCATTTTAGTTCAGCACGTTAGCGAGATTACATTAGCTAATTAGCACTAAACAGACTGAATGGCTGAGGCTGATAATGTCATTAGCTTTGCAAGTATTTTACACATTTATTAAAATATAAATTTAAACTTTCACCTTATGATGGCGCTAGATGAAAAATAAAGGGATCACCAAAGTTATTACAATTCATCCTGAATATCTGTGCCAAATTTCAAGGCAATCCATCCAACAGTTGTCGAGACATTTCACTAAAATACAAAAATGTCAACCACAGGGTGGCGCTAGGGGAAAATTAAGGACATCACTCAAGTCATTAGGATTTATCCTCTGGGGAACATAAATGTCTGTCGAATCCATCCAATAGTTGTTAAGATATTTCAGTCTGGACTAAAGTGGTGGACTGACCGACTGGCTGACCAACATTGCATTCCTAGAGCCAAGCTGCTAGGGTGGCGAATGAAGCACAAGACATAATATGTCTATTGGATGTAATGATGCAGCCATTGAAAACATATGGGCTTGGGTTTGAGTTTTTTCTTGAGTATAAACATCATAGAGCTTCTATTAGAGGATACCGATAGACCTACTAGCTAAAGGGAAACAAAAGGGGAAAACTGGATACTGGATGTTAGTTGCATCCCTTCAACAGTCATGTTCCATATACACTTGAGATCTACTGTAACACATTTTCTGCAGTATCAATACAGAATAAATTAATAGACAAGTTGCACTGGCTCAGAAGGAACCACCTCAGGTCAAGAAAATTAGGTTTCGAGGTCAAAAAGGAAATCTTTGCATCACTTAATTTTTCTTCATTAACCAAAATGACGCCGAGCACAAACTTGATGAAAAATATTCAGGAAGCAGCTTCCCTTATTCTGCCACCAGAATATCAACTCCCTGCACTAAAAAACCCATTTCAGTTTTGACTTGAGACCACATTTCCTATTTCCCCCGTAAGTTATTAAAGTGGCACCAGGAGGAGGTGTCTGAAGGTCAAGATGAAAACCCCGGAGAGAGAGATTTGAGCAAGGCAGAGAGAGTGAGGGGAGAGATGACAGAAAGAGAGGCAGACGGACAATGACAGAGATGGAGACAATGAGGAAGAGAAAGGAAAGAAAATGAGAGAAAAAAAGGAGATGAAGGGAGAGAAAAACAGAAAGAAACAGAATGCAAGAGAGAGGCTGAAGGGAATGGACTTCTCTGCTCACTCCTCTACCACTCATCCATGTCCACTTCCTTTTTAATAGATTTGTAGCATGGCCTCCTCCTCCTCCTCCTCCAGCAGGCCTGTAGCAGCTCAGAAGATTAAAATGATAACCAACAGTAATGAGGTCCTACAGGACTGCGGTTGCATGACTAATCGAAGGGCAAAATTTACAGAAAAGTCCAGGAGCGAGGCTTCAAAGGCCGACATGACGGTCGGTAATATACAGATTAGGCAGAGGGGGTTGAATCATGATGACGCAGCATAACCAGCTCATAAGAGAGGAGGGTGTGTTCATATTTATCAGTGCATTCATAATAGTGACATCCGCTACAGAGTCAATTCATTATCAGATCAGTGAATGTGATTTAAGCTTTCTGGCTCCTTTTAGCTGCTTTCACCTCATCTCACTGTAATTGAACAATATGCTGTATTTTAAAATGCCAAATCATAGAAATATGTAACTCTATATGAACCCAGACAGATTGAGACAGATTAGGAAACTATTAACTATATACTATATAATTATGGTTTTAAAAATAACAGTTAAATAAAAAGGGTGAAAAATGCATTTGCTCAAGTAGTGTACTTTTTGGCTACTTTTAGTACAATTTTCAGGTACTTCACTTTCATTTTATGTAACTTCGTACTTCTTCACTACATTTTTATGAAAGCTGCTAGGTACTTTGAAAATAGAGATTTTACATGAAAACATATGGTAAACTTGTATAAATATGATGCGTGATATAGATCTAGTATAGTACTCCATATCCACCATATATAAAATAGTTGAATTTAGTTCTACCTGAACCAGCTACTCTACTAACACTCTGAAATGGGCTATTCTTTGTAATGAGTATTTTACTTACACATTGTGTTGCTAATATGTCTTTTTGTTTACTTTTTCTTGTACTGGAGTATTTTTACATTGCTGCATTTCTACTTCAACTTTAATAAAAGATATGAATTAGAACCCTTACAGGTCCGCTCGGTTTGTAGTATCCGAGACCTGACCCAGGACCTGAGTCAGACCAGGTCCAAATTACATTCAGCCTAATCATGTCAAGCAGGGTCCTGTTTATTGCAGAGGGTCTGAGTGTAAATATGTATGATAGGATCTGAGCTACCATCTTGCCGTGAGTGTAATTGTAGCAGGTGAAAAATGTGTTCTTTTGAGGTGTTGCTGCTCTTTTTGACCACAGCTGCTTGTTCACTGGTGGCGCATCATCCTGTTGCCAGTGTTGGTGTTCTCTCTCTATTTGGGTCCGAGTGGCTCAGATTCTACTTAATGGGCGTCGCCTGAAACTGCTCGCTTGTCCTCCTGTATCCATCCGCTTCACTTATGTTTAAAAATCTACAATTTGTCATCATAATTGTATATTGTTGTGTATGACTTTCTGTTGTGAATCTATTCTGTACACACAACATCTATTGCATGTCTGTCTGTTCCAAGAGAAGGATCCCTCCTCTGTTGCTCTTCCGTTTTCTTTTTTTTTGGGGTTCCATATCCAAATTCTAAGGACAGAGGGTGCTGTATGCTGTACAGATTGGAAAAGCCTTTTGAGGCAAATTATGATTTGTGACATTGGGTTATATAAATAAAATTGACTTTTAAAGTGGCAGTTACATAAAAAAAAATATTTTATTGTCTCTCCTCCAACATGGTGTACTTTATTGGAAACTGCGCTCCAAGCATTCTGTGACAAGCTGCTGTTAAAAGCCTTCAGCCTGACAGCAGTGTGCTTACAAGCAAGCAGGTTTAACCACATAGCTGATTCACTACAGTTGTAAACATACAAACAATGTGTTCTCTGAACCTTCAGACAGGGTGACATGCATCCCTCCTAATCTCATGCTCCCTTCATTCCACCCAGCACCCATCCTTCCAGCTGGGCACAAACTGACAAAACCTTCAGCTTGGCATTTGCAAAGCAGCCCTACCTTCTTGACGTAGCCCTGGATGAGCTCTGGGGTGGGCACCTGCTCAGCAGACAGACACTCTTCCAGCTGTAGTTTGTACGGAGGGCAGACTGACTGGCTCCTTTCCACCCTGCAGGCACCACAGTGGGGGAGAGAGGACAATGAGTTTTAGCCTTTCAGCAAGCCAGCCTGCTGGACAAATTTTCACGATACACAAGGGTACCCATGCGTTCACACACATACAAACACACATTCACAAACAAGCTAAATTTCTAAAATTACAGTCATAAAACATCCAAAAACAGGGTGCTATTCACAGACCCAGGCATCAAATCTATAATACAAAAATAACCCCCTATCAACAAATTACACTGCATCAAGAAGCTTTGTTAATGTTATTGTTGCCCTGTGGGAGACGAGAGAAAAATACAATAAAACACTTAAGTGAGACAAAGATTCACATGGATGAAAGAAAACACATGCAGAGCACAGAAAGCAGGAAATTCAATGCAAATCTCGTCTTGCCAACTCCCCTCCCTTCAGCCCTCCCCGCTGGGGCTATATCAGTATTTTGAGCGGGGAGAATCTATTTATATGGTGTTGTATTTTCCTATTCTGTCCTTTGGAGGAAATCCCAGAGCTAGCCCTGAGGAGACTAATGCCCCAGCTTCCATCTCCCTGCTTCTCATCCTGTTGACAAGGGGAAGAAGCCCCGCACGCCCTTTTCCTCAGTGTGCTGCAGAGTCTACGTGCATATACAGTAGGTGTGTGTGTGTGAGGGCTGTGTGTGTGTGCGGGCTGTGTGTGTGTGTTCTCTGGGAGAGCTCTGGCTTTACACGGACATGTGATGTGTGGGAGGGTAAAAGATGCATGTGTGCATGCTGGTGTGTGTATTAAAGGCTGTGCTTGCAGCTTCCCAGTTCACACAAAGACTCCCTCTGAGTGTCACACACATGTCCTTGCTTCCTTGTGTGTGTGCATGTATGTGTTCCTAATGCTTTATCACAGTGATTTTTCTGTCATGCCCTTAGCGGATGTAAATTGAGCAATTTAATGTATCAACTATGAACAACATTCGGGAAATTGGTAGCAAAACACGGATTTGTACGGATTAAATGGATATATAAAGAATATATATCGTGTCAATTAGTAAACTTTAGAGGTGCTGTAAACTTTAAGCCCCCAGTTTGTCACACAGGCTTTCTATTAAAAATGTTCTAGTCTCCAAGCCCAAGCTGAGATAACTTGAGTAATTTTCTCAGACTTGACAAAACTCCTTCCAGAACCACAGAAGACATTATCAGAATCAGAAATCAGACTCAGAAATACTTTATTGATCCCCAAGGGGAAACTCTTATCCAACTATTTTCACAGGCTGTGTAGTACTTCCTGTGACTAGTAAATTCACAAAAAGTTGGAGGAGTGCCCCTTTAACATTTGCCCAAGCTGCCAGAGTTTTTATACACAAGACACAAGCCTGACCTACAATATTCACAGGGAACCTGAGAGCAAGCTAAGTTTCATTATATTTTCTTGAAGTGTTTGCTTGATGAGCCTCAAATGTTTTTCTTTTCTGCCCTGTCAGAAATATGCCTATATTTTACTTTAAATGTCATTTTATTGTCTGAATAAATGTTGCTAACCTAAATCTTTCCAGTCTTGCTATAGTGAAAGCACTCTTTTATTTTTCCCACATGAATCAGAATCAGACAGTTTGAACATCACTGCATTATCACTTTAAATCCCGGCCTAAGTCTTTCTTTTGGACTTCACAGCATAACCAATGGCCCTCATTTATATCATCCATCCAAAAAAACAAAAAAAAAATAGTCACCACACTTCTACTCTACTGTCACTGACACCCGTCGCTGTGCGTATATCGCTGTCGCAGCACACAGCAGAGCAGAAACTGGGCCGACTGACTCGTTAAGTACAAACTTCACACGCTCTGTGAAACATTCATTACGACGAGCTGAGAGCCGGCTCTTGTTTTTCGCAGCGTCATAACGTTCAAAGGCACAATGGCAGAAGCCTGGTGGTACTGTCAAAAAAGGTGGATGTATCCCCTGTTGGTTGCGACATAAAGCACAACCAACCGGCTTGCTTGGCTGTTGTGTTCCCTGAAGATGTGCTCCAGGCACAAAACAGAGAGAAAGAGAGAGAGATACAGACAGACAGCATGGTGTATATAGTGTAGTTAAGTGCAAACCATTTGTTTTCTTTCCTTTCTTACATTCTAAATTGTTATAGTTGCACTATAAACTTTATACAACCTGTTTTGGCATGTTTTACACTGTACTGAGAGGTCTGTAGGTGCCCCTGTGTGCTGCAAGTTAAGAGGTAGCTTCAAAATGAAATAAAAAGCCCTTTTTTCATAATGATATAAATTCATTTTGAAGAGAAATTAAAACTCCAATTCATCATTGAGAATCTATCAATAAAGTCCATCTGAGAGATTTTTTAAATTAAGAACAGACGCTTAAGCACTAGAATTTGATTTCATTTTGTGCTCTCAAATGTTTTGCACAGAGAAGGTGTCACTCCTTTTTAAATGGTGAATAACTCATTTTGGAATAAAACTCTGAATGGAGGAGACTTCTGCAGGGAGGGCATCAGATTGGGACGGAGGACAGAGGTGGGTAAGAACAACAATTCAAACGGAGCACTCAGTCCTGGAGGGAGGCCTCGGGTTAAAAATAGCAGCTGCATCACCTGCAGTCCATCTTCTCTGTGTGAAACAGTGACTTTTCATACAGCATGCAGCACCGGCTGTCAACCTCTGAGGTCTCGTGTGGTTAGACGGGTGTCAAATGCCTGCCTGCCTACCTGGAGCTCCCTCCTGGGTGAATACAGCTGCTAACCCCCCCTCCCGCCCGTGTCTTTTCCCTTAGATGGGTCACATGCTTTGTTTCGCCATAGAACATCTTGTGTTGGACTAATCACCCCCGCTGGAGCTGAACGTTCACATGGTAACTAATTGCGTATTACCTGTTAATGGCTTGCTTTGGGATTTGTTTTAGCAGTGTAGTGGCTACATCATTTGTAAATGTGCGGTTTCCAATTACACTGTGTTCACTGAGGTATGAAAAGGGATTGTGTTGACATATTATTGTTTTTCAGTGGAAGTGAAACTGTAAAAAAAAAAAAATGTCTACAGCCAGTTTAGTCTTTGTTTGTTTAAACTTGAAATCTTCTCAGAACAAACATTCGAGCTCAGTTTGATTTGTTGAAGTGATTTACATAAAGTGGTCAGATACTTTCTTAATTCTACAACTGGCACCATTTATGGCAATAAGTGCTCATTTCTTTGGTGTTTCTGTTAATGGCGTTTCTATAGGTGGCGCTCTTTTATTTGTCTGCTCAGCCATAGGCACTATCACCGCTCATACTAGCTACCAGGGATGCAGACATGATACTTGAGACTAGGACTCAAGTCAGACTTAAGCCACAAAAATAAAGACTTCACTTACTTACAAATCTTACTTGAGATTTGAAAGCAAAACATTCTCAAGTTTTGAAAATGAAGAATCCCAGAACAATAAACAAGACTAAGAACCTACAGCCATGCCAGCAGGTCTGTGAGACTGTACTTAGCATTGTATGCTTTGAGCTAAATGCTAACGTCACCATGCTAACATGCTCACAATGCTACTGATGTTTGGCAGGTATAATGCTTAGAATGTTCACCATTTTGGTTTAGTGTGTTTGCATGCTAACATTTGCTAATAAGCTCTAAACACAAAGTACTGCTGAGGTTGATGGGAATGTCATTAGTTTTGCAAGTATTTGATTATTAACCAAAGTATTGGACAAAGTGAAATTTTGACCTGATGATGGTGCAGGATGAAAAGTCAGGGATCACCAAAGTCATTAGGATACATCATCTGGGAATCATTAATGTCTGTATGAAATTTTGTGCCAATCCATTAATGTTAAACAATTTCACTGAATAAGTGAAAATTTTGACTTGCTGGTGGCTCTAGAGGTAAAGTCACGGGATTACCAAAGTCATTAGAATGTATCCTCTAGGGACCTTGAATATTTGCAACAATTTTACAGCAATCCATCCAATAGTTGTCAAGCTATTTCACTAAAAAAACAAAAATGTCAACCGCATGGTGGCGCTAAAAGTCAGTAGGCTGCATCCTCTGGAGACCATGAATGTCTATACAATATAATACAATAGTTGTTGAGATATTTCAGTAGGGTTAGGGTATATGTATTTCAAAGGAAAGATGTAGTTGAAACAAGAAAGAAAGTCAAGGCTGAATACAACCATTTTCACATTGTTGCCAGTGAAAATGTGAATTCACTCCGGTTCCTTTTGCACCAGGAACAGAGCCGTGTCAGGGTTCTCACCCATCTCCATCACCCACCGCTCACATGAACCCAGGGTTTGAATTACGGGGAGGAATCGGGGGGTCTGACCCACCTGACCCCCCTGTTGTAAAAACAACAGGTTGGGGAGGGGGGTGAGGTCGAAACATTTATATATCCTTCTTACCCTTAATCATAAATGTTACAATATATTTACCATATTCATGCCTGGAGGAATCTTTTAATACGATTTCAGACATCCCTAAAGTGGACCATACCATTTCTTAACCTTGACGTCTGGTCTGCCTGCCTCACTCCCATCATTGCAGAGGCTTGCATCCTCATTAAAGTCTATGCTTGTGTGTGTCTCGCAAGCAATAGAGATGCTGTAGGTTAATGTAAGTAGCTAGCTATCTAGCTAGTTTAATACACTTTACTTTTTTACCCTCAGAGTTTCTGATTGTGTCAAGTGTCAACGGATGAACGCTAACATTAGCTAGTTTCTAACTTTGCCTTATCATCATCTACAGACTGCAGACATTACTGATTACATTACATTACATCTGATTAATTTAAACAAGCAAGATACTGTAAGGAGTGTAAGACTTCAGGTCACTGAAGCATGTGCCTGTGCTATACTGGGTTCCCTTTTCACCCTGGAGAAAAAGTTGACCCCCTCGATTGTCATTTTATAATTTGCACTCTGCATGAACCCATGTTTAGCACTCTGTCACTGTGAAGCTGTAATAACACAGTATAGCACACCTCTCCAAATGTCACATTTTCACACATTTGTGAATAATTTCACAAAAGCAAATCCCCTCTAATGGTTTTTAGTCCGTACCTCTCTTTATTTTCCTCTTTCTCCATCTCCCTCTTACATTCTACCATCTCCTCCCTCTCAACCCATCTCTCTCTTTCAATCCCTCTCTTTCTGTGCCTGAGCACACGGGAGCTCCTTGCAATTACCCAATAATGATGAATATATCCCATCAGACATTGCCTGCTGAACTGTAACCCTATTCCATCGCAATCAAATTGAACACTGGGAAATTTGACAGTTGACATTTTACATTTTCAAACGGTCCAATCCCTTCTGTCTGCATTGCAGTTTTTCTCTTCTTCTTTCCCCCAGCAGGGTGGGGGGTTGCCGATGACAAATTGCTGTCCAAGGTTTATAAAGTTATAACCCACTTAACCAGGTATGTCAGTCAGGTGACAGTGTCTTAACATTTATAGATGACACAGAGCTGTATGTACACAACCTTTGTGTAGTTCCCGACTGTGCACGGATTCCTGCAGCGTCAGCCGGTCCATGTAAAGTGTCTTGTTGGCTGAGCCTTTCACACTGAGGCTAATACTGTAGAGACTTGACTGGGATTGTGTCCACGGACATACTGCGCATTCTAAATACAGACGCCTATGCAGCTGCTGTACACCAGTCAGCTCCTCTACCTCGACTTTTGCTTTGTTTTTAGTGCAGTCGCAAAAAGCTGTTAGTTTTGGAGCGATGGATGAATGGCTGCTCACTGTCATGCTTTTAATCCCATTCACTGTAACCCCTTCAACCACCTTCCTGTTGTCTTCTTCTTTTGATTTCTGGGTCTGACAGCGAAAGGGAACTGGAGAGGAGATGCTTTGCTTTTCAGTTTCTCTTATTTATCTTCCTTCATTTTCCCCTGGTGGAGATTTGGATTCCCCTGGGCTGGTGCTGATGTGAGCAGCTGTCTCTACAGTGACAGACGCTGGAGATAAAGCCTGGGCCCCGCTTTCGGCCAGGGCCATCAAAGGATGGTAGACTTCTCTGCCCTTTTCGTTCAATATCTCTCTCTCTCTTTTTATCCCATTCAGCCTCCTTCTGTCTTCCTCTCTCTACTTCTTCACACTCCAGCTGTGATTTTCTTTTCTTCCTCTCTCCCCCCTCATGGTGTCTTTTTCTCCAGCGCAAGGCCAGCATGTCTTTTTAAAAAAAAGAGAGATGCAGTCCATTCAGCTGTAGCCTTTTCATACAGAATCAATATTTCTGTTGTCCGGGTTTGCAGCAGCGAAAAGCTGAGGAGTGTTTAAACTGTTTGTACGAATATTTTGGCATGCTGAAAGTGAACCCGAGGTGTTCTACAGAACAGCATGGGAGGTGATTACTAATGGACACAATATGCAGGAAAGGAGGGCAGATAAGATGCCATGCATTTCAACTATATGACCTTCTAAAACGTGGCTTGCCTTGTTTTCACCCCACAATAGATGCGTTATAGTCACCTTAACGTATTAACAAGATAGGTGCAAAGTAATAGGATTTTTTTCAGGCATCAGGGTTCCAAAAGTTAAAGTCATGTTAATTTTCTGCATAAACAATGGTATGTGTCTGGCAGTTCCCAGGCTTGGATGGGCGTGAAACTCTCTTGATTGAATAACACACACCACAAATGCTGAGCTAAAGTTAAAGATTACAATTTGTATAGTAGATACAGGAGGTTGGGGTGGATGGTTGGGTGTAAGTGTGACTTTGGATCCCATCCCCTTCCAACAGTCAACTTTGGTGTCTTTTAACCTTGACCAGATTCTTTCCCTTAGCTTAACCAAGTAATTTTAGTTGCCTAACCATAAAGGTGACAGACAATAAAACGTTGAAGCATTTTTGTAATGGCGTTTTTGTTTAGGTATGAGGACTTGATGTAATGGAAACATGACTAATGAGTGATACTCTTAAACTATTACATTTACAGTTAAACTGTACCTTTTAATTAAAAAAAGATGCCTCAGATATGAGGAGGATGTGAGGAGTAAGACTGTACGGCAACAAGTTTTTAAAAGATTTTTCTGTCAGAGACTTCAGTTTCTTCCTGCGGCTGTCAGGTGATTGACAGAAAACAAGGCATATCATAACACCTTGCACTGCACAACTCTGGCAAAATTACAGTGAATAATGATAAAACAGAAAGTTTGACAAACCCAAATTAAGTTGTCATGTTTGCTGTGATGAATTATCTCGCTGTGGAGGTTGTTTCTCATACTGTATGACAAGAAAAAGCAGTGGATGGTTTCTTCTGAAGGGATGAAAACAAGCCCTCATATCTCCAACCAACACCAGCAGGGATGAAGGAAAGGAAAGAGGCATGTAAGACAATTGGCACAAACTTGAAAACAGTTTTTCCTCAGGACACAATTTCTGCACACTGCACCTAAGAATTTAAATTATCATCAGCATACATTTGCACAAACTAATTAATTGCTTCCCTTCTAATTTATTACTTTTTGACGGTATTATTTTTACTGCTCTTATCTTTTGTTATGTTTTTGTTTTATGCTTACTTTGCTTGTGTTACGGTTTTCTTCTTTTACGTTGAATCCTTACATTTTCTGTTAGCTTAGCTCTCCCATGTTATTTTATCTTATCTTTTCATCTTTTCCGGTCATCCTCCTTCTCCCTTCTGAATCACATCGCTGATCCTCTCTTCATTATTTTTTCTGACAACAACAACAACAAAATCCTTCCACTGTAAGCCTTTCTTTAGTATTTATTTTATGTCTTCTGAGTTGTTTTTGTTACATGATCAGTCTGTGGTTGCAGCAGAACTGTCAGGACCCAGTGGCTCTGATTATTACACTACTTACTCTTGGTTGCTTGTAATATCGGGTATTGGTTGTTGTACTGTCGCTGTGGGTGAGAGCTTTAGCTAAATGACTGAGATGTCAATGTAGATTAGTTGCAGTGGTGTTGTGTTTATACTCAGCAGTGAAAAAATTACAGAAATGGTTTGTCTGCGTTCAGAAATGTGTTTTAAGCTGTGAGGAGTCTGTGGGGGATTCTGCTCAGGAACAGCAGAGAGCAGCAGATTTATTCTATACATTGTCACTCACATATTCATGTAAAGCTACATACTATTTGTACAACGACAAATGTAAACACAACAAGAATTAGTATGTAAAGCTCACAAAACACTCCAAAGAAGAAGTGAAAGGTTTAAGTGCTGGACCTCTAACCTCTTCAGAAAGGGACAAGACACTCTCTCACACACACATACTCACATACAGCAGACACACACCCTCACACACATCCATGCCCTGCAGCAAGGGAACAGTGTTTTGGTAAACAGGCCTGGATGTTTGTTGGACTTCAGAGCCAGACAGAGCAGCCACTGGGGCTTCAACTGCTGGACTACGCCTGTCTGTATGTCACTGCTGCCAGAGAAAAAACTAATTCTCCTCATAGCTTCAATCTTTTTGATTGTCATGTTTTTGCTTTAACTGACTTCACAGTACGTGGTCCTGAATGAGCGGATCAGGTTTTATGACACCTGGGGCCATCAGACCCATTCAAAACCAACAATGAATGGTCCCAGAAGCTACAGCAGTTTTTCTGCTTAAGCCAGGAGAAAGTGATTTTTTTAGAAGGATTCTGACCAGACAAAAAGCAACCTCCACCCTCCACCGTCCATCACTCCCCCCACATGCCCTTCAACCACCCTTGGAGCCGTTCCCTGGCGTACTGCCCTGACCGAAACGTGCGCCCACCCCCACAGTTCCCAGGACAGAGGGCTCGGGCACAGGGCTGGAGGGCAGAAGTAGGGGGCGGTGGTGACTTTGGGCCATGCAGCCGGTTTTGGCCAGATCATTGAAAGGGTTGGAGATAGAGGATTGAGATTATTGCTGACTCACATCCAAATACAGCTGCCCACATGACAGCTTGCTGAGCCACAAACAGATGTTGTCATGCTCTAGTATAGATACTGAAGCAACACTGAAAGGTTGTATGACTGAAATGAAATGCAACATGAATCTCCATTGTTTTTTGTAGGTGGTAATCATTATGGAAATCTCTCTGCTCCTATATATCCCACATTAATAACAGAAAATTATTTGTGAAACATAAAACAGTAGCTGTAAACACTTGTAATCATTATATAAACTCTAATGTCCCTTACCAAATAGCCAGCATACCATTTTTATACCATTCAAAACACGAAGAAGCAAAAATCTGGTTCCCATCAAGGGTTTTTCTGCATAATGACACCAATTAAGGTACATTAGTAATCTCAACATATTTCCTTAAGTGACTATAATGGCTACATTATTTTATAATAACAAAGGTCTTATTCTCTGGGGTGTAGCTAAGACATCTAAAAGATTAATTTAAAGCCCCCCGCTTTGTTTAGTAAAATACATTTCTTTTTATAAGGGCCCTCTCCCTTTTATCGTCACTACTTTTTACCCCACAGATAACAGTGAGCCTTATTCCTGTAAAAAGACACCTTTGTGTTGACTTGTGGACTTGGAAAAATTGTAAGTAATGCATGTATTTATATATTATTTTTCACTTTGGATTTCCTGTTGTTGTTTTTTCATTATTAAAACATCTTTAAAACTGCAGTAGGAAACATAAAAACATTTGGGTGCATGGGACCTAAAAATGAGGGTGAAAATCGATTTAAACCAGGTATTTTTCTGTACATTTCTGTAAAAGACACAAAAAACTAGCCTTAAGTACCAGTATACACAATTATACTGTGCATGGCCTTAATCCTCCTTGAGCAGACAACGTAATGGAAATACTGAGGTGGATGTTTAAGTTTCCATTAGCTTAGGCTGGATGGGAACTAATGTTTTGGCCCTTTTCTCCTTTAAAAATGTATTCCCATGTCAGATGATTACACATTTAATAGTCAAAAATCACTCTCATGTGGCTCTTACCCGTCATTGAGTCTGACCAGTATGGCCCGGTAGAGCTGGTGCTGTGGGCTGTTGGACTCTGGACCACAGGGGTGGATGAACGGGTGAACGGCTGCCAGAACAAAACCCTGCTGGTAAAGTTCCTGCAGCTGGCCTGGCAGCTCTCGCACAGACGAGAGACGCAGTGTGGACGTCCCACCTGAGAGATAGAACAGGGAAAGAATGTGTGAGACAAAACAATGTATGTAGAATGACTGAAAAGGTACTCTTTGAATTCTGTGTGGTTTATTTGGACACATCTTTGCCGCTAAGTGCTAATGGCTGTGTTGTTTTTGCATTGAACTTTCTGGAGAAATTAACAGTTTCTTGCTTATCAAACAGAGCAAGCGGGACAGTGACTCTGTTCTGTTTATGAAATTTGAGTTGTCTGTATTCCTTGTCTGTCAGTGATGGTGGCGGTCACTGCTCATTTTCTTATTCTTCTGTTTATTATTAACAAATCCTTGCTGAGTTTCCAAAGCAATCACTTCGGCTACAACAGAAGATTCTTCTCAGTAAAAAGACATTTGTTTTTCATTTATATTCATTATTCATTTCTAATTATGTTATATTTCCTGCAGTGTGATTCACTTTCAACTAGCAATAGCGCGTATTTAAATGGATATTTACTTCATGATGATGTCACTTGCCCTGTCTTCTTTTCTTCCCCTTTAGCCTCACAACATCTCTGTAACACCTGCCTTTTCATGGACCTTTCCAGAGCTTATCATTCCCCACCTGTCCACCAGATGCCCTCAGACTTTCCCGCCATTTGCCAATCACCTGACCCTGCTCCTCTCTGCACACCTGACCCTCACTACCTCACTGACCCACTCTCTTGTTCCCTGATATGGCCCCAACATCTATATATAGGCCGCTCTCCTGCCTTCTTATTGCTGAATGTAAGTATTTATTTCTTTACTATAGCCTCTATCGAAGGCCCATTAATTCTGTTCTGTCAGTGTCTGAATTTGTGTTTTCTTCCCTGTTGCACCTGAAATGTGACATTTACTATAAAAAAATGTTAGTGAGAACAGTTTAGCAGATTTAGTTATTCCAGTCTTCATGCAGCTCAGTGGGTAGAGCAGCAAGAAATATCCAATGTATACAGTTTCAGGTGACTCTAAAGTAAACTGATGAAAGGAAACCACAAGAGAAATATTTTCCACTGCAGTTCTTAGTATCTGAACTATTTCTGTCACACTATGCGAATTGTGTAAATAACCTTTTTGTCCTTTTTCACAACAGTTAGCCTCTTTTTGATTTCTTCTGTTTTATTTATGTGTGAGGTCTTTATTATTGTAGAAGGGTTCTGGTACAGCTAGACCTGCCTGACTTCACACATTCTTTAATGATAATGCCCAACAGCACAACAGAGATGAAGAGGCACCAAACTGGTAGACAAGAAGGAAAATTGCTGTACAAATAAAAAAAAACAAAGCAAAAAAACCCCACGTCTTGATTTGCAATTCAGATACCAACACTGATTTTAGAGTCATTCCCGGTTTGTTTTGGCAATTAACATCACACTTTTCGCTCCATCCCCTCAATCTGGGAGTTAATAAGAGTGGATCAAAATCCAATCAGAGCTGATTGCTTAGGCTCTGTATCACAGCAGCTATCTATATTCTGACACTTACTTTGATTCCCCCTCAGCTCAACTTAACTGTCCAAGTAGAGCGGACAGGAGCCATTAATGAACTTCAATCAGTGAGTGGCCGGCTGTTTTTTAAAAAAAAAGGACAGTTAGGGGCGGAATTTTTTCCTAGCACATCCCCACCACCACCACCTGGACCCCCCACACACACACACACACACACACACACCGAGGGATGAAAACCTGCAGCAGATAGCCGCTGGTGACAGCCTGGTTCACGGAGCAACCAGCTGTGTTACAACAAACCACACACAGCTTCTGTCAGGCAACATCAGCCAATCGGGATGTATGGTAATGAGTGGGGGGAAGGGAGAGGGGTTCTGAAATGGGAGCAATTAGATTAGAAAATGGAGAGCTTGATAGCAGGAAGGAGAGGAGGATGGACAGGAAACATGAAGGAAGAAACGACTGAGAGGTCAAAACAGAGAGGAAGAGAGGGAAAGTTAGCGAGACCGTGATCGAGACGTTGCTTGGCCCCTGATGCATGACGGCTGGGATCCCAGTAGTACGCTGCACGAGGCGACATTTACTGTAGGCCAAACAGCTGTGGCGCGTGGGAGAGTGCCAAGACAAAGGGCTGGATGCAAAACGAAAGACCAGGGAAAGAGGGAGGGAGAGGTGGTCTGGTTGTCTGTACAAGCTGTCACAAGACGTGGGAAATGCTGCTTTGGCTAATTAGAGTCAATGAGACTATACAGAACGAAATGTTCAGATCCATGGGAAAAGTCAAAGTACAGAAGTTCAATAGGAGGTCAGAGAGAGGGCGAGTGTGGGTGGAGCAGACTT
This sequence comes from Siniperca chuatsi, assembly GCF_020085105.1. Taxonomy (NCBI): domain Eukaryota; kingdom Metazoa; phylum Chordata; class Actinopteri; order Centrarchiformes; family Sinipercidae; genus Siniperca; species Siniperca chuatsi. The sequence goes on along the minus strand of NC_058050.1, from coordinate 6,004,583 downwards.
GCGAGACGATGCCAGGGGTGGTTTTTTGTGTATTTGGTCTCACGTAGAGTCAGCAACGCTAACAAGACTTTCAAATAATAACAGTCCATGACAAGGCTGGAAAAGGTACTTTCATGGTGTACTGTTTTTGGATACAGATTACTCAATATTTGAAAATCCCAAAACTATAGATATAATGCACTGTATGTGTATAATATCTGTTTCTGAATGTACCTCCAAAACCTGAATGTAATTGGTCAGTACTCCAACTTCCAGCCTCTCATTGGAATCATTGTATCTATCATTGTACTGTATAAATAAGCATAAACAGAATTTTTAGTTGTGTAAAATGGTTTGTGTTCATGCCATACACATTTAGTGTAGTTGTTTTTCCCACGATGCAACACAAGGGTGTCAGAGGGCCACATTCAGGTCAGTCAGTCATCCCACATTAAAACTCCTGACACAAAACGACACGCTCTCACACAACATTTGTTGCTTGTTTGATGTTAAAGTCTTGTTAATGAGTGGAAAGCAGTTATGCATGACATCTGTGTCATTTACTACATTTGGCCAGTGCAAACAAAGCTTTTTTGACTAACAAGCTCCTGTTACTGTGATAGTAACATGTGGATCTGTTGATCTAATAATATAATAGTGACTGATTTATTGAACTGCACATATAGAGCTGCCAATGTATAATTCAACATGCTTTTCTGTCTATTGTTGATTGTTCTGCATGTCTTTACAATCAGTGACATTTGCTCATTTATGTTGTGTAATATATATATATATAAAATATTGCATGCTCATTGACTCCAGTAGAGCATATTAAATACATAATTAACATATTTAAATACATAATGTTTTGATTCACGGTAGATGTGTTTTTCATCTAATGCTTCTTTAGTTTGTTCAGGCTGAGTGCAAAGCAAATTTCAGCTTGAGTGAAAAATCTTGACTAATCTGAGACTTTATGACTCCAGTTCATGAACATCCAGCAATAAGAAGCAAAGGAGAGTTGTCACATAAACACAGCACAGGTACACTCATATTCCGTTGATGCATGTATTGCTAGGTATCTACAGCTAACGTCTTTACAGTCAGTACATAGGCTGCTTGTGGCAAATAAATACAGACAGCAGTCAAATTTGTGTGAATAAAGAGAGGTGAAAAATGGTTGCATTATCTAAAAGCACCATAACAACTTCAGTTATACTAACAGTTGATGCTGTTGGACTGCACAGTTTCTGGGCTTTTCCTTCAAATGTCTTATGCTGTTTAAAAAAAAAAAAGGAAACATCAGGTTGTATTTCTAATCTGATTTGTGTCTTTTCAATATCTGTAATTAACAACTGTAATTCTTTAGGAATGAGATTATAATCCTTTTGCATTGAATCTGTCACTCTGTCACAAATTCAACTAAAGCTCATATGTGTGACATTGTTCAATTATTTTGTGCAGGCTGTAACGCAGTGATGCTTTCAGCATGCTACACTACATCATCAGGACTGCAATAGAGGAAAAAGGGATTTCTGGAACAAGCCTGCTGGCGCCAATCAGGAGGCAGCTCCTGTTATGTAGCTAGAGAGCTGATTCAGTTCGGATCCCAATTCTTCCTCCCGGGCACATATCCAGAGGTTCATTGTGAAACCACGAAAGAAGTAGAAGAGGAAGAAGGGGAGAAAAAAATCATATGCTGTCCCCTCAGGGCAAGTAAGTGCTTTGGCTAAAAAGATTCCTCCAAATTTCTCAATCACACTCTGTCCTACTGCGCCACAATGCAGGAGCTTTAGAAGTTAAAAGGCGTGGAGGAATTAACACAAAGAAATAGGCCGCCATCGCAAATGGGTGAAATGTATTCGTCTTTCACCCCTCTGCTCCTCCTCCCTCCCTTCTCCTCCTTCCTCCACTGCTGGCTGCCTTTAGAAATGGAATTAATCCTCCTGTGATGTGTGATTTAGTTTTTTCTTCCCTTCCCTCTTCATTTTGGTGCAACATGAACACCCTGTCCTTCCCCCAGAGCGATGCTATTGCGTGTGCGCATGATTCACGAGCCGGTAGATATTAAGAAGAAAATGAAACCGTCTTTGCTTGCTCTCTGATCCCCTTAGTTGAGATGAGTAAATAAGGAATGGTTTCAATTAGGCAGTAGGAACACAGCCGCTGGTGACTTCTTAAGTTGGCTTTAATCGCTGTGTGAGCTGCTAATAATCTCATCCAGAGGCCTTTAAATACACAGGCTCTACATTTATTTATCAGACCAAATTTTATTTATCATGCTGTCCCCAGAGCAAAGTGTTGCCCAGTGCTAAATCTCATGCTGTTGTAAGGATGTTTACTATGGTTTCTATGCCCTAAAATCATGTTATCCAAGGAGAATCTCTTTGTTTGCGTAGATGAGAGCAAATTAGCTGCCGTATAACTGCTGTATGCAAGTGTCAGTGTTGATGTTTTATACTACGAATATTTAGGGCTTTGAATGACTCTGTGGTTGATCAGACAGCCAATCCGGTAAACCTTGCATGGCAAACTGGCAGCCAATTACTTCATCCCATCTTTTTGTTTACCCTGGAAGTAAAATCTCACATATCAACAGAGAAGAGCCCTAAACTCACAGGAACAGATCGCTTCGTGACAAATAATGAGAAAAAAGGGGGCTTCTGGGTGACAACCAACAAATTGGTGTTGTGTTAGCGCAGAGCTGTCAAACAGACACTGCCATTAAACACAGAAATGTGGGGGAATGTATGAAAAGGGAGTGATAGCTGGGTCTTCAGGCTAATGGAAAGATGTATGATCAATTGCTCACTGTTCATGTTGCATGTCAGGGGTCAGTATAACTTTTGTGTTGTAGAGTTTATATTAAAGCCCTGCAGTTTTACCATGATCACCTGAACATTACAGGCAAACACTAGTGCCATTTAAAGTGAATAACGCACCATCCAAATCTAAAGTGATGTCTTTTTTGTCCTCTCAATTCTCTATTGATACAGTTTGAGATGTTTGCTGTCTTTTTCCACTTAAAATATATCCACAATGTGTTTCGTTGTGGATTTATTCATTAAATCAACATTTAGATTGAGGTTTAACATTCATTCTTGACCTTGGAAACAAAACAATCTCTTTTAGTAGCTGTTCTGAAGCTTTTGATCATATCACATGATCTTCATCAGAACATGGTGATATTTCTGGGTGTCCCGGTCGCTCATCTGGTAGAGCGTGTGCACCATGTATAAGGCTGAGTCCTTACCACAGTGGCCCGGGTTTGAATCCAACCTGCGGACTTTTGCTGCATGTCATGCCCTCCCTCTCTCTCTCTCTCCCACATTTCCTGTCTCTCTTCAGTTGTTCCTATCAAATAAAGGCAAAAAGCCCAAAAAACAATCTTAAAAAAAGAACATGGTGATGTTTCCAAGGTCAAGAGTGAACTTTGAATCTTGGCTTTTAAGCCAACATGCACAAGAAGTCCTTGAAGTGCTCAGAAAAAAATGGAAATTTTAAAATTTACAATTCTATGACAACTGAGCGAACTCCATCTGCTGAGGAAGATCATGAGATATGATCAAAAGATCCAGAACAGCTACTAGATGAAACTTGTGGTAAGATTGTTTTCTTAACAATTTTCAGATTGAAACATTTGATTATCCAATTGAAAAAATGTGAAAGTAGATAAGAATCTGGTTGAGAAAAGGTCAACATCTCAGCCCACCCAAAATAAAAAGAGAGAGAAGAAGAGGAAAGAAGAATAAGGTCATATATTTGAAAAATGACAAATAATGCATGGAGGAATTAAGAAGGGAACCAAAACAGTCTTGATGTACTGTTAGTTTAGTAGTGAGAGACAGGTTGTGTGTGTGTTCGAGAGAGAGAGAGAGAGAGAGAGAGAGAGAGAGAGAGAGAGTGTGTGTGTGTGTGTGTGTGTGTGTGTGTGTGTGTGTGTGAAAAAGCCCTGCCTGGCTCTGCATTCAGTTCAGAGTGAAGATGTAAACATGCAGTTTGAATATGTATGCATGAGAGAGTTCATCTAAGGAGCAGAATAAATACTAAACACCCGTTCACTTTATTTCTCTGATGCTGACCTTCCACACATGGCCACACATATTTAACTGACTCATCACTTGGAATTAGCAGCTGCCCTCTTTTCATGTGTCTCATATTTGGATAAATTCCAAATCTTATTTATCCACGTAGCTGGAGCCACTCTCCTGTTTCTAGTGCAAATTTAGTGCATAGATATAGATTTTCTGTGTTTGATTATTTTAGCGCCATTATCACAGTGGCAAGACCCTGGAAGTGGCTACCTCTACACCGCACTTACTGACATACATTTAAATGTTTTCAACATCTGGCTGGTGTGCTTCTTAAACCACCTCAGGAACCTAGGAAAATCTTCTTCCTAAGGGGGTTTGAGCGATGCATCTCCAATACTTCTTAGTTGTATTTAGCCAGCGTTCAGACGGAAAACAATCACCTTAAAGCTGCCAGTTTGAATCCTTCAAAAGGCTTGGGAAAAGACATAAATTGGAACCATTGTTCCCTATCTCAGAAACAATGTGTGTGCCTTTGAGCAGGGCATTTGAGCCCCAAACTGATCCGTGTAACTTTTGTATTGAATAGGCAGCACAGTAAGATGCTGTGTGCTCAGTCAACTTTCCATGGATAATTCTCACTTCCATGAATAATAAAAGAAAAAAGATCCCTCAACTTCGAATTGAAATCCTGCCTCTGACACAGGCTCACTTTCCCTTTTAAACCCATCTGCCATGTAAGCACCTCTGAGCTGCAGCCTGCCACATTTCCATCACTCAACACATTTAAAAATAAATGAGTAAATATGAAATTAATAAGCTGAAAGATTGGAGCGCTGAGGCTCTGCACACACACGCGCCATGCTCTGCCTCTGGGAGAAATGGTTCGACCGCATTTGCATGGGGGAGAAAATAGCCCGGCATATATTATCCACCCACTGCAACTGATTTCTGATCCTGCTGCTCCTATCCGCCACATCTCTTGTTCGGTGATATTGCCTTGCCTCATCATGACTGGAGAATTGTTTGTTTCTGCTAATAGTAATGTCTCAATTAGCAGCTGACGTGTTCATACTGGTGCACAGCATCTTAGAGGACAGAGTGTTTTTTTATTTTCTTTCAGATAAAAAAAAGTTGAGGGAAATGCTGCTGTTGCACTGGGGACAGGAGGAATTTATTTCATGACACAACATGACTTTCAGTACCTGACAACAGGAATGAAACAAGTACATTTAGTCAAGTCCTGTACTTTACTTAAAGCGGCTATAATCAATATTGCTATATAAACAATAGATCTCAGGCCTACTTGTATGTGAAAGGGGTTCGCTTGTAGTGATAAACCCACAGATAATTATCTTCCGACTGCAGTTCCCCTCAGCTCTACAGAGCGTTTTATCACCTTTCAGCTCATTGTTTTGGTTTTTGGCCCACAACTCTAACTCTCAGCATGTGTGCTTGTGCACTTACATATACATCCAAATGCTCATGCTAATAGAGTGAGAGATACAAACAACACAGGGACTCACTCATGAAAACATCACACCAAAGACCCAGAAGAAGTCAAAAACCACCACTTGGTGATGGCTATTTATAATCTTAATCTCCTTCTAATTACATTGTTTTATTCCCCAAAGCAATCACTCTGCAAAGCCACAATGTATATTCCCTGAGTGGAATTAATAATAAAACCTATCAGGAATAAACCAGATAAAAACCTGTCCACCTTCATAAAGTCTTAAAAAAAGCAATACAACAAGACTATGCTGTAATTGGCCTTTTGGAACTGAAAGCACCACCCCACTATTCTTTCTGTGAAGTAGTCACATCATTATTCAGTGTCCAATTAAAATAGCCTTAGTCTCCTCAGGAGCTCTCCTCTCCTGTGAGGACCACCTGCAGTATGTTGGCTCGGTCTCAGCAGCCCACCTTGAATCACTAGCCTTCATATAGGCTCAAAATGGAAATGCCAGTAACTCCTCTGTCCTCCCCACCGCCACCTCCTTTATTTTTTCTCTCATCTCCCCCAGCTCCAATTTCTCTCACCCCTTTGCCACAGGAGGGGAAAGTTTCGCTGCTTGGCTCCTCTGCACATTTAGCCTATTTTTCTGCCCCTGCTCTCTGCAGGGAATCTGCCCCATTCTCTTCAACTCTCCTTCTCTCCCTCTGTCTTGCTTTTACCACTACTGCTATCTGCTGAGGCTGTACTTGTACATAGTGGTGCTTTGCTTTGAGCTAAAAGCAAATGTCAGCATGCTAAGATACTCTCAACGACAATACTAATATGGTCTTGTTTAGCAGGTGTAATGGTTAGCATGTTTACCATCTTAGTTTAGCATGTTAGCATGCTAACATTTGCTGATTAGCACTAAACACAAAGTGGTATTTGGTTATTAACCCAAGTATTGGACAAAGTGGAAATTTGACCTGATGATGGCGCTAGAGGGAAAAGTTAGGACCGCAAGTCCTAATTTCATGGCAATTCATCCAATAGTTGCTGAAAATTTTCAGTGGTGATGAACAGCTGCTAGCGTGACTAAAATCCAGTGTGTAGTAGCATCAAATTTTTTTTTTAGCACTACTACAATTAGGTGTGGGTGAAATGGATACAATATTTTATTATGGTGTATATAAATTCTATTGAGTAACCATTTATAGGAAAAAATAACCAGTTGGAAAGTAACGATACTGACAAATATTGTGATATTTGATATCAAAATATAATAATACAATGTGAGAACCAAATGATTGCTGCTATCGGACACACTTTTAAATAATTTTTAATGTTATTATGATGACCTAAACAAGTGGAATGATTCGCTGTTCATTTCATTGAGTTAAAACACTCAAATAACCTTAGAGAATTCTGTCACTTAACACTGGAAAAGACATGGAAACATTTTAGATATAACGATGACCAAATCCCACACAATATTGAATCATCCAGCTATAAGTACAACAGTGTTTTTTTTAGATTATCCAATATTTCCGTGAAAGGTGTCCTGCAAGATGAAATTCCACTTAAAAATGAATAGTATAGAGCAGCTGAACAAAGCGCAAGAAGAAGACAAAGTTTATGTTCTAAAGTTCTTTTTAAAATTCTGTTATAATGACGACACAAGTTGTTACTGATAATTATTGTAATTTAGCCAATTTAGTATGGTATAAAAATGCAACAAGGAGCACCCCTAAAGGACCTACAATATTATATGTCATAAAGATTTATGTTATATTTCATTGTTTAGGTTGCAGATAGTTTAGGTGGGTTTACTGTCCATTACATCCCTGAGTGTGAACAGTATTGACCCCTCCGTCTTTTCACCTCTGTGTAAGCCGCAGTCGATGCCCCTACTGTGTGGACTAATCTATGTCTCTCTCTCTCTCTCTCTCTCTCTCTCTCTCTCTCTCTGATGTCCAGGACGACGTCATTAGCATTCGGGGCCTCAGAGTGCAGCCCGGTGGAGCCCTGGGGCCGAAGCTTTGTGCCTTAATTACCCACCTAATGAGTCACTGGGAAAGTCACTGGGCCTGCTGGTGCCGTCCCTCTCTCTCCCGCTCACTCTCTTTCTCTCATACACACACACACACACACACACACACACACTTACTGTATTCACTTCATTCCCTTTGACTTACACACTTAATCACTCATTCACTCATTGCCGTACACACACATTCACACACTTGCTACATCCACCTAATGACTGCAGTTGTACTCACTCACTCACTTATTTGCTCGCCTGCTCACTCTCTCTCCCAGATTTACACACACATATTTATTCGCTCACTCAGTTGCTTGTTTGGTCCCTCAGACTACATCCACACTAAGCCGGCGAAATCAGACAAAGCTGTTTGGGTGTGAAAACAATAGATCCACACTGGTGTTTTTAGAAAAATCTCCCTCCACACTGAAATGCTTAAAAAAAAAGCTAAATATTTTCTTCTTCCTTTCATCTGGCAAACAGCAAAACTGTGCATCACAGCCAACATATGGTAAGGAACTGGACAGACACGAGCCAATTACTCTGCTGAGTGTGATAAACCTCTGTTCTATCCCCTCCTGCTCACTCTGTGATCACCTACAGTGTTTTTGATACAGCTAATTCACAATGTAACTGTTTAAACTTATGTAAACATTTTTCTGTTTCTGTTGTCAGACAGCGGAAGACGTGTAAAATAGGGATTTAATTTGTAGCTCACACATGCTACCTGTTAACCAGGCAAACAGAAGTTCCTGCGCTGCTGCTACTGATTAGTCAAGTATATCACTATTTTATGATCATAAAGTTGTCAAAATTAAAAGGATGAACATAAATACAGCTTAATAACAACACATGTATCAAGTGATAGATAATACTGACATTTACAATGAACGGGTTGGTTGTCGTCTTAACTTTTCTTGTCCACAAAACTGTACATTTGAGTGCAGTTATTCAAATGAAATGATATTATTGAGCACAATTTCACACACACACAAACAGATTCGAGACACACACTCTCCCTTCACACCTCCTGCGCTCTCCCGCCTCATATTCTCACAGTAACACTCAGACCGATGGGATCACACCTGCATGTAGAGCAGAACAGTCTGCTCCTGTTCACTTCCCAGATGCTGCGAGCGGACATGATGACACTTGCTGCGTTAATAATGTAGGACTGAACTGTTGCCAGGGGTCAAAGCCCACAGCCATGAAGTGCTTTATTAAACAGGTTCAACCATGAATGTTACACTAAAACTAAACAAAAATTGAAAAATGTTTTCCGAGCAGTATTGATTTTCATGTCACTCATCTAAGTCTGACATTAGTTGAGGAATGGACACCTGATTAATCAAAAATCATTGCCAGAATAAATATTTGTTGTGAGTAGATATTGAGTTTAGCAGCTTTCTTATGACCTTTGCTTTTAATGAGCGCACTTGTTTGAGAATGACAAATGTGAAGAATTTCTATTAGAACTGGATATATATTTTTGAGTGAAGGCCACTTATTTCTACCGTACCATACAGATATAAGATTTACACTGGTGTAAAATGTGACATAAACTCTACTTCACAAATGTAAAAAGTGTGAAGACTGCAGCAAAGTTTGTTTTCTTCCTACAAATCTTTACTTCTGTAGTTTGTGATGTTGACAATTCACACAATCACATTACCACCTTAGAAAATCTTACCATTAGCGTAATGGGCACCAAAGGATGGGTTTAGAGTGGAGAAAAACAGGAGGAAAGTGGTAAATGGAACATTGGTGGAGCATCTGCCCTGAGGCAAAAATTCAAAAAGCAAACTTGTGACCGGAGGAGCGAGGAAAATCTGGACACGGGAACGAATGAGACACGCTTTTTTGCTCCGTCAACAACTGCTGTTAAGATGCCCTTGAGCAAGGTGCTTAACAGCCGACTGCTCAGATGGAGCTGCTGACTGGCACCAGACTGTGGTTGTACTGGGCAGCTCCCAGGTCTTAATGTCTGTAACTGAGCAAGTGTGAAGGGCGTTGCTGAATAAGAGAACACAGCAGAGCTTTTCTGGGTAAATAAAGATAAAAACAAATAGACTGGATGGCCGGCTAAATGCTAATGCAATTGCTTTCTCTTTGTCTAGACAGAGCATTTAAGGCTGCCTGGGCAAATTTCTAAATACATATGCATCTCTCAATCTGTGTCCAGAGTTCCGGTGGAAGCTTTTACTGGAGATAGGGAGAAAAGCAAGCCAAATTCATCTACTGTTCCCCTCGCTAAATGACTGGAACACTGTATTTTGAAGGCGCACGACTAAATGAACAGGCGCCGAATGTCTTGATGGGGGAAAACTACCTATAATTTGTTCAGCCAGTAAAAAGGTTTATATATAGAAAGAAAAAAAGGTCTGTATCTTTTCCCTCTGTTTCATTATTTCTCTCTCTCTTTTTCTCTCAGGAATCGCCTCAATCACCAGTCTTCAGGCAGACAGGAGGCCTCCAGAGTGCGTTTTGTCCGCTCAACACCACCTCCTCCGCTGACAGCCCTCAGTTGCTTGGAGACGTCGCTTGAGAGACAAGTTGTGGTAAATGAGCAGGTTGTTGATCAAACCCCACGACGGCTCCACTGCTGCGTTTTCAACAGCGCGCCGCACAGGCGCTGCACACCACTCTGACTTCCTGTTCTCTGCTAACTACAAGTTGCGGGCTTTTTCCATACAGTACACCCTGACATTAGCCTTCTGTCGAAAATCACATTTGAAGCGTTTTCTGCTGAGACGTGCCGCCTTGATTGGGGGGTTTTCTTCCATTAGCATTGCAAAAGAGTGCAAATTTGAATTTTAAAACATAGGGTTCTGAGATGATTAAGTTCTCTGACAGACTTGGGATGTTTTAGTGGCACCGTCGTTCTGCCATTAGATGCTTTGTGCTGTTGATTGTGGTGCATAATTTACTCTCTACTCTGAAGACTGCAACCAGGGCAAAAAAACGGTGTTATTATTGTTGTTACCATGTCAGAGAGGAAAAAAATTACAAGTTAGTTTATGAGTGTTTCATGAATTCAGAAATATGTTGAGGACTTTTTTTTTTTTTTTTTACTGTAGAATGCTACAGATGATTATTTAAAGTGGTGGCTGTTATGGCCGGTGTGCATGTTGGCAGTATTCAGGTCCTTTACTTTGGTAGCAAAACTACAATTAAAAACTCTTCCGTTACAAGTTCAAGTAAACGTGCTTTTAGACAGCAAGCACTTATCACTGTATCTGCCGCACAGCAATGTCTGTGTTGTGTATTTTGAATGGCGGCAGCAGGGCGCAACTACGCCACAGTGGCTACAGGCTACATCCAGTCCTGCTAACGACCTGTGCCATGCACCACAGGCTGCTATTCTACTCTAATCTCATCACATAGCCAAACAGAGCAGATTGTAACTTAATGCCATATGACACAATTTAAATAGCAAGTTCAACTAAGCAACATCATAAACTGTTTAATGGCCCAGCGCAGATAATCAAACAAACTAAGTTGATGTTTCTCTGATTTTGTTCATTGATACTGCATGTTCACTGCTGCTGAAGAGGTGTATAATCTCAGATACCGATAAAATTAGCACCTGCGTTGTTTCTCATTGATAACTGTGCGCATTCACAAGAGCGGTAGCTGCCCTCTCTCTCCTTGACGGCACTGGTGCCATTGTGTTTGTTTACACTGGAAACAATAGAGGTGGCAGCAACCTCACACTGTCTGAAACTACCTTAAAAGTATTAGAAGGAAGATGCTGCTAACATATCTTGTCTCAGCAGGTAGAGCGGGTTGCTAATCGCAGATTCCCTGGCTTCTACTGTCCATGTGCTAAAGTGTCTTTAAGCAAGACACTGAACTCCAGTTGCTCTAGACGGTTAGGCCACTGCCTTGTGTGACTGGGTGAATGAAAAGCAAATTGTTATGCGCTTTGGAGAAAAGCACTATATAAAATGCTGTCCATTTACCATTCCATATCAAACCTAAAAGTAGTCATTATGCAGGAAGAATGTTATCTGTTACATTATTATTATATTTTATAATATATAGATTATTATTACTGATGCATTAATGTGTATGAAGCATTTTCATTTTGTTGCTGGCCGAGAGCTACTTTTCACTATTTTATATACTGTTTAATACCTAATCTGCAAGTAAGTAATAGCAACAGTTGACAAATAAATGTTGTGGGGCAGAAGTGTAACGTAGCATGAAAGTCAAGTACAAGTACCTCAGATCTGTATTGAAGTACAATACTTGAGTAACTGTACTTCATCACTGTGTGTTGGTGTGCAGTGATGTAATCGTGTGCATATCAAGGTTTGCATGTGTGGTTAAAGCAAACACAGGGGGAGAGACAGGCACTGAAAAAACCCTGAAGCAATGCAGACTTGGACACACACACACACACACACACTTACTTAAAATCACTCTTACACCCAGCAAGCCCTTGACATTCCTCCAGTTCACCCGTTGAAATGTCTGCAGTGAGAGCTGTGCTTGCCTCTTCAATTACTACCGGAGCCCTGACGGGAGAAGAACCCGACATGTCACTTCAGATACTCTGCTAGCAGAAAGCTCGTCCAAACTACCTGGCTGGGAGACGTTCAGTGTCAGTGTCGAGTGAAGGCGAGCGTGGGAGTGTGATCGGGAGTGTCAAAGGTAGCTTTGGGACATCACAATTTACTACTGGATGTGTTGTGATCTAGATTCAAGGAAACATCTGGGAACTTGTATGTAGGAGCTCACTTGTCACATTCCCCTCTTTCCTCTGACATCTGAGCCAGACTTTTACTAGATGGGATAGTAGTTACCCCTCAGATCCTTTCTTCTGGTGATGTTTTACTATTGAGCATGTGGGCAATGAAAACAAAAAAAAGTTCTTTCCAATGAAAGGTGTATGCAAAATTAGAAATGAGTGTGTATAACCTGTTCATTTTATTTACATCAAGTTGTCCAATTTTCAAGTGGGAATGTGACTACTGTCCCAAAAAGACACACAAGTTGTACAAAATCTTGATAATATGTTGGCAGCAGCAGAAGAAAATGCCAACCGTGCAAAAACAATTACATCAACAAAAAGTAAAACAACCAATATTGTAAAAATCTCAACAATCAAAGTGCAGAAGATGGACTATGTGGGGACCGAGAGCAGAATGTCTATTAGTCAATGTGCATAGGTCAATCAAAATGGACCTGAAAGGACAAAAGGTGCCATTGAAAATCAGATCAAAGGCACCCATAACCTTCAGTGTAACACTAAATATGTTTCTCCTGTAAAGGCTCCACCAACCAACTGTTAGCCAGTCTGTTCCACACTTACAAGATGAGGTGTGAGCCTAAAAATAACAACAAAGTGTAAAATGGTTTCAGGCTTGCAAATTGCTCTTGACTGTGAAACTGTACAAGGGCTCTTGTGACCTGTTTGTTGCAGAGCAGAGCAGTTTAAAGTTGGTATCTAGGCCTGTTCTGCCTGGAGTCTCTAAACGCAATCCCCAGACTAACTTCAGGATTAGCATCCATCCTCTTTTATTCCACATCTTCAAGCTTTCAGGATAGGGTTTGACCATGAAATATTGAGGGTTTCCTCATTATTCAGGCTATACCTTCACCCTTATCCATCATTGTGTTTAATATGTGTTGCAATAACACAAGCCAAATTGCTGATCACTACATCACTACTGTTGCTGATCACTACAAAACTGCTAAAGCATCTAGTCCTAATGTAAATTGAGTTTTTTATTTATAATGATGTTTATAATTAAAATGCTATAACAATTACAAAGTTTTGTCAAATGACACATTCTCTATCCAGAAATGTATTTAAAAACAAATGCAACACCTGCCACACAGTGCACTGAAATTGCAAATGAAACACGGAAATGCAGTGATTTGGGATCCTTCCATTTGAAACCAAATAATTTCTATTGTTGGACTCAGATCAGGTGTTAATGCAGCCTTTTAAAGTCAGCACCATAAGCTTCAGGACCAAGTAAGGCTCTAGCACCAAATCCCTATTAGATTGAGCTGAAACTGAGTTTCATTGCTTATGAATTCAACTGAATTCAACTCTTTCATTTGTAAGAGGAAGATTGTGTTATTTGTTCTTTCAAATGTTATATATTCTCACTTTAACTTTCAAATGACACAAAAAATATTCAGTTTGAAACCCAAGCTGATTCATCTATTTTAGGGTTAGCATCTCTTTAAAGTTAGGGACACCTGTCCAATGGTAACATTGGGATATATCAGGCATTTCAAGATTTAGACTAAACATAGGCCTATAATATATTTGTGAGAAATTAAATAAATTAAACATGTTAAAAAAATTCCTGGTAAGTGTAGACTGTTTTTATGTCTTTGTGGTAAGGGAAAAAACATCTATCACAGGTTTCTATGGACATCTATGGACATGAATCACTGGTCACTATCCAGTACACAAGACTAAGAGTCTACAGCCATGCTAGCAGCTCTGTGATGCTGTACAGCTAAACGCTAAATGCTGACGTCAGCATGCTAACATGCTCACATTGACAATGGTGACATGCAGATGTTTAGCAGGTAGAATGTTTACCATGGTCACGTCTTAGTTTAAAGAGTTAGCATGCTAACATTTGCTACTTATCACTAAACACAAACTACAGCTGAGGCTGATGGGAATGTCATTAGTTTTGCAGGTATTTAGTCATAAACCAAAGTATTTGACAATTTAAACGAATGATGGCCTAGATGAAAAGTCAGGGAATGACCAAAGTTATTACAATTAATTATGTTGGGAACATGAATGAACATGAATCCAAATTTCATGGCAAGCCATTCAATAGTTGAGATATTTCAGTCTGGACCAAAGTGGCTGACTGCCAGATCAACATTTCCATCTTTAGACCCAGCTGCTAGTGCGGCTAAAAAAACAACAACTTCATTCAGCCATTCATACTAGCAAAACAATATATGATCTAATTCTAATTCAGACTTCGAGGTGGAGGAATATGAATGAATGGTTCTTGACAATTGAGAGTTTCACTGGGCTGCACTGGAGGGCCATGGGGAACCAGAGACCAAACGTATGCTAATAGAAACACAGTCCTAATCCATCACCCAGTCTCTTCAGAAGTAATTAAGTCAAATTATAGACAACCCCCGCACCCGCACCTTAATCTCCCTCCAGATGGGGACCCTGCTGAGCAACAGGTGGCCTCTCTTCATACAAGCCTGCATCCCACCACTGTCATTTGAATCCTTGGAAACAATGGTGGACCCAAAGAGCCAGACACCCGAGTGAAATATGAGACGGGTGGGTAATTATGACAGAGTGAGTGTACGTGTGCGATATCTGTTTCATAATTAACAACCTACTGTGCCTTTGTGACACCTGTCTCTGTCCTTTGTCCATGATTGTAACAATGGACTGAAAAAGAGATGCAGAGTTATTGCACACATATGGCTGCTTCACATTATCATAGTGCAGAAGTCATTGCGTACTGTTTTTGGAAGTGAAACAAAGCAAAAACTGTTTGTAAAGTATGCTTAGAACTCATTATTTTAGTTTTGTGTTTTTAAAAATTCAGGGAATTTAAAGGAGCAGTGTGTAGGATTTAATGGAATCTAGCGGTGAAATTGCAGTTTGTAACCATTTGAATACAACTCGCATCACCCTCCCCTTCCAAGTGTGTAGGAGAAACTACCATGGTTGCGAAACTCGCGGAAAACGCAAACGGTCCTATCTAGTGCCAGTGTTTGGTTTGTCCGTTCTGGGCTACTGTAGAAACGTGGCGGTGCAACATGGCAGCCTCCGTGGAAGGGGACTCGCTCCCTCTGTAGATAAAAACAGCTTATTCTAAGGTAATGAAAACACAATGATTCTTATTTTCAGGTGATTATACAATAATGAAAACACTTATGAATATCATATTCCATTTCTGCTTTTATATATATATATCCTCCTAAATGTTACACACTGGTCCTTTACGGGGACATCATTAGATACATTTTAGATTTTAATAAGATTTTCTCAATTGTGCCCATTGCAAATGGCTGTAAACTCTGGTGATCAGCATCCTTTTATGACAGAAAACTACTTTTGGGTAAGTGTGGAAATAAAACCCAGATGAAATTTTTGATGAACAAGTTTTTTCCTTCTAAAATTTTTCCTATGGTGAAAATCTATAAAATGTCTTAAACATAGTACAACTGCATGTAGGTGACCATTGCACTTTAATTCCACAGCGGGTGATAGCTTCTGTACTGTGTGTTTACACATCATCATGCAATATAAACTGTTAAAATCAGGGTGCTATCACCTGTTGTCACAGAAGAATAGAGAATTATAGGTCCATGTTGCAGCTGGGGACAGTGATCTCTGATTGCTTTCCCCTCATCTCTCTTCCATGACTGCAAATTCATCACACCGACAAATCGCTCCCTGCATCCCACGTGGGTGTAAGTGCAATCAAACTGTAACGTGCACGCAAATTGACCCCAATCAGCACCCTATTTCTGAATGCCACCCCTTGATGTGATGGTTTGAAAAAACAAGCAGGTTTGAAGCGTCTCCATTCCCGTTTGACAATGGCTTCGGGCAATTTGTTAGTCCATGCTTCCATCTGCAAGGCCACTGTATACACCGCTAGTTGAAGCATGACACAGTGCTGTCTAGAGATGCTTCGCTCATCAGCGCAGCTTCAGAAAGAGTCAATTCGGCTTGGCTCAGCAAACATTTTCCAAGAATTTCCCACCACATTTGTCAAATACACTTAAATAAAACAGCTGCTTTTTTCACTTATTGATGCCACGAGTTTGGTAGGCCTTACTGGAGAGCTGGTTTCAGAGTAAGGAGGGTCTAGCAGGGGGGCGGTGCAGCAGAAAGAGGCACACTGGTTCTGCCAATTCATACTAACAAGAGGAAACTTCAAACATGCTTTTGAAAAATGCCCAGCTTCTAACTCCTCAAACGTCCAGAGTGGTGGGAGGGGCTCACATAACTTCAGAAGGTCTGGAAGTCTCAGCTGGAGCTGGTTAATGGCAGCGGGAATAGATTTGGCACAAGGAGAAAGACAACCACAGCAATCTGCAAAAGGACTGTTTGGATATCTCTAAATCGCTGTTTCATTGTCTCTCATCTATGCATGAGATCCAACACACAGAAACTGACTAAGACAACTTGTTAGGAAAAACTGGATAATTTAATGAAAGAGGACGAGAATTCTGCCATCTCTGATCAATGCAAGAATCAATTATTGGTTGTATTTATCATTAAGTGCCTATTTAAGAGGCGTAGAGGCTAAACGCAATGCCTCTTAATTATTTTTATCCTGAGGACGCAGCATGTAAAGCCAATAACACACATAAGCAGTGCTGTGTTATCTCCAGTCTTAATGGAAAAGCTCCTGCGCATGCACTAAACCTCCTTTAAGCAAACCTTTGTTTTGCTGTCAGTGTCTATTATTCTGGACAACTGGAGACTTTCATTTCACATTCAGATAACTGCTACTAAAAAATGACACCTATTCTAACAAAATGATTGATGGCAGCTATAAAAAAAAGGGGAAAAGCAAACTGGTTACTATTAATGTTATAAGTCATTCTTGCTTACAAAACTGTTTGAGGACAGAAAGATTTTTGTTGTTTTTGGTAACTGCTGAATATCAAGTTGCAACATGTTTCTCAAAATTAATTCATAGCATTTCTAAACAAATATCTAGCACTTTATTAAAAAAAATTGTAGCCTCTCCTATATGTGTGTAAATTGATTTGAAAAGGACACAGAGTTTTACAGGATCAATTTGTAACTTTGAACAGTGGGGAGGCTGGTGAGAATTTCATTATCAAGCTGACAAATCATAGCTATTCACAGTGTTTGCAGCATTTTCTTCCTCTCAAGAAAAAGTATGGAGATGTTGAGATTGTGCCTTGTAATGTCATTGCTGTTGGGAGAAAACTCATAACTAAGATTTTGATGATTGTTTGTTTTCACTTCAGCTGAGAGATCACATGTTTCCTTTATGAGCTGAGAAAATTGTCCAAGCTCTTGAGCTCATGAAATCATCTCACAGCCCCTGGAGGAATGTCAAGTATGCATTTTCGTAGAGCTGAAATGAAGCTTCTTTATATTTCAGGTCACCAAACAGTGGCAATATCTGAGTTTGCACACAAGAATTACATTTTAGATAGTTTTACGTCTAAAAGTTTGTCTAACTGACATCTGAGGTCTGATGTTGAACCCAAAAACATCTTTTGCTTTGACAACACACCGTAACCGCCCACTTGGCAGGAAGTGAGGTCAAGGCTGAGGTCTTTTCCTGCACATTCTGCTTGTGCGGCCTCACAGGCTTCTTAGAGGAGCATCTAACAATAGCTGTGACCACGTGAAAGGTCTTCTATTTCTCTCTACACACATAAATAAATTTGTTCCTCTTTGGGAGGTGCTATCAGGGCTGAAGGCCGGCGGAGGTGTTTTGTTAAATTTAGATTGTTTGCTCCTCTGCTGTGGAGACCCTGATTGCATTTCAACACAATCAATACTGGCATATTGGATCTGAGTGAGATGGCAATAAGAGCCAATAAAGCTTTGAGGGGGCGCTCGGGTGTATTGTCTGTCAGGCAGGCAGGAAAAAAGTGGAGGCCACGTTACAAGAGGCAGGCTGGATAAAAGACAGCAGTGTACAAACACACCTAAGCACAAGACAAACCAACACAGGCCCAGAAACAGAGGTTCTGAGACAAAAAAGACATCTCATCCAACTACATGTGTATATACACACATACAAACCAAACACACCACACACAGTCTCTATCTTGGTTTCTATCTTTCTCCCCTCATTTCCTCTCTCTTCAAGACACTTACTCATCTAATGACGCACGCAGGTTCCCCACCCACATGCAGAATTCGTATCTCAAAAATAAAACCCAGAGAGCCTGAGGATGTGTTTTTTTACTGAAGCACTAGGACAGTTGATGAATGGAATCTCAGAAATCTCAAGGGATTTTAGATTAAAATCCAAGTGCCCCTGAAGGTTTACCAAACTAAAACATGTCTCTGAATCAAACTTTGTGTTTCACGTCTTCTTTCTTTTATTGTTTTTCTCTTACTCCCTTACCCTCTGACCCTCATCTTATATTCCAAAAATCCCTTCTTACATAACAACTAGCATCCAGTTGTGAAACCTGTAACACACTCGCTGTGCAGGCCTGAATGGCCTGAATCAAATCATAAGGAGAACATTTCTCTGAGTGAGGGAAATTGCATTTGCTGCCACACCATACACATACACCGCGTATTGGAAACTGAGTTCAGTTAACTGCAATAACAAAGCCTTCAGACACAGGAAATAGTCTGCACAGAATACGAAGCATTACAAGGAAAGCTAATCTTAAACATACTGCTGAGCGAGAGACAGGGAGGGAGAAAGAGGAAGGAACCAAGCAGTTTCCTGTTGCTGAAAACTTTGTCAGCAGTTGCAGCTGTTTGAAGCTTAACGAATGGAACCTGCTGAGCTCTGGCTCTGTCACACGGCTAAAATGCTGCTCTGACATCTTTGTCTCAGCAAACGATGGCTTGGCATTTTGCTGCCTGACTAGCTTTAAACAATACAAGTAGCATCCACTTAGTATGCCCATAACTATGGATGGAGGCAGAAACAAGAAGCAGCAACACAAGTCTGAATTTGTACTGCGAGTTTGGATGGCAGCTGATGCATATTTCATGCACATTTCTACAAGATTCCACAATTTACCAGTAATCACATTGAATACCTTCATCAGGAGCGCTCAGTGTGCAATGGCTTGTTCCAAAGGAGGTCTGGATTATTAATTCAGTATTTTCCAATACATAATCACCACTTGCCCGTTTCGATTTCTCAGACCATCAGAAACACATTTCCCATTCAACTCACTTCGGTCTGCATCTAATTTGCAATCATGTTTTGGTTTGAGCTATGCGGTCACACCCTGGGCAGCACGAATATAATGGAAATATAATGTAAAAACCAGATGACCGTGAATTCAGTCTTCAATGTCATTCTCCCCTTCAATAACTGCAATTCAATTCCACCTCTCAAGCTGAGGAGCCAGGGGATAAATCCCGGCTCCCCCGCCATCCAAGGACTAATCTCCCCTCGGAAAGCCACTCTGGCGCAAGGCGTTCCTGCTGACCTCTCCTGCAGCTCGGTCTTATATATGAGTGGCGGGATGGGGGGAAGGCTGCTCCTGCGTGTCACTCACCTGCCGCCACTGCTACAGCTCACATTAACAAGGGGACTCGGGGCTCTGGGGGTTTTGCATATAAATGACGTGTCTAGCTCCTGAGATGATATCAAACAGTGTGTCTCTGGGCCTGTGCGTGTGTGTGTGCGTGTGCAGGCCTCACATGTCTGCTCACCGGCTTTGATGTCAATGGCGACATCTTTATATTTCCAGCATTCCCAACCTGCCTGCCAAGAAGATGCATCGTGTTGAGCATGTATCCAATTTTTAATTTCTCCTGACATTTTTAACATTTCAAAATCACATTTTGGCAAAATAAGATTCATGCCACACATCCCTGAGTCTGTTGTGCTTGTGTTTACAATGAAATGGCTTCTTTACACACCATCTAACAGCAACAGCGAGACACTTTCTCGGCTCCCTGTAGGGTCATGATCTCAATATCAAACAGACTCTCCGTTTTGTTTTTCTGCGGCTTTTTCAGAGGTGACTGAATGGTAGCAGAGTGACCATGAAGCTGAATGCATGCTCCAAAATGATACAGCAACATGAGGCAACAACTCATTGGTGGGCTGACGCTGATATTTAGTGCAGAGGAGGTTTATTACCTCCAGCTTTCCACCAATTTACTCTCCCTTTCATCACTGTTTCTCCAGTGAAAGGTGTTATTTTTGTACATTTGGTGGCTGGTTAGTAGCCTGCGGGGCCATTGTGGCAGTTGCAGAAGGCTATGATCTAACACTGGGGCAAGAAATTATTACAAATATTATTCACAGTGCAGTAGTCATAGTGAAGAGAACTCAGCATTGTAAGGGCATATTTCCCAAGAAGAGAGAGGTGAAGTGGAAGCTAAAAGTCAGCCTCAATTTTGTCCCCAGTCAAAAATGCTTATGTAGATGTTTCTGCTGCTTCTGGTACATTATTTTTTTTCAAAGAAAGGCTCTCTCTTATTATGCAAAATTAGACAGTGACAGTGATAATGGTTCCTGAATTAGATGTTGACAAAATAACCAATGTCCTTCCACAGTTGGTCCTGTTTTGCATATGACAGTGTAGTTGTTTCTGATGCTGCTTATTTGACTTACAGGATCAAACAAACATGGATCAATTATTAATGTAATCATATTTGTTGTTCCTGTAATATCAATATATGACATTACTGTTTCAAATGCACAAGATAAGTTGTAATGTGAAGATTCTCAAGAATATCTGAGTTGGGGGTAAAGCGGCCAAGAATAAGCCAACAACAGTGTCTAAATTTAAAATGTGCTTTAAAGTTCTTCTGCAATCACAATTCCTAAAGAGTACAAGCAGCCTGAGTGTAACATAAAAGTTCAAATGAGACATGTGGCATTTACAGGATAATGGCACATTGAATTTCCCTTCATTTTCTGAGATTCTTTTGTCTCAGTTGCTTTAAAAACATCACAATTAGACGACCTGACAGAGAGTGACATGGGACCACAAGCAAGAATCAACAAACGTTTCCTGGTCAGGCATGTTTTACTTTGACATACTGTAACATGCTAAAATGTAGCGTAACAGTACCACAAGTAGAGAGGAGTCATATAGTCAGTAAACTGACTGGCAATATCTATCTAAAGTTTGCTAACATTAGCTAATATTTGCCACCAGAAGCTATTGGTCATATCAGACCAAGTAAGGCTGTATAAGCAAAATCCCTGAGTGTAGTGGGTTGAGCAAGGGTGGGTTTTATTGCTTATGAATTCAACTTTTTATTTGTAAGAGGAAGATTGTGTTTTTAAAAGTTACATAGTCTTGCTTTAAAGGTACCCTGTAGAGTTTTTGAACACTAGTAGCACTATGGTGCAACATTTGATGAATAGGTCCCCTTTTATTGCAAATGATACAATACCCATTTCTGCAAATGTATTTACACTACTCCACTGAGCGACAGGTGGCGGTAACGTGCCAAGAAACGTAGGGATATGCCAGCAAAAGGCAGGGAAGAAACTAGTTAATTTTCAAGTAAGACAATTCACTTATGTGAGAAAAGTATGTGTAATGACCCACACACTGTTTGTAAGTATCTATGCTGCAACGCGTTGTCATTCCCAGGGCATCAAAAAACGACATTTTGTCATGCCCCTTGGCGTCGTATAAATGCACGAGGTACCCTTTGGCGTCAGTGGGAGACGCCTTCAGAAACGATGTAACTTAAAAGTGTGCTTAGGTTCAGGGAAAAAAACACTTGGTTAAGCAGTAGGAAGTCACATGACAAAAGTCACGTAAGTCATGTGCCATGTAACGTAATTTAAAATGTTAAAGTCAATGTTAACTTTTGGTTTCACACAGGACACGAACCCCAGTCTCCTGGGTGAAAGTCTTGGGTTGGTTGGATGGTTTGAACCATCCAACCAACCCACCTCCTCCTTAAGCAGACTTTCTCACTCTTTGTTGATCTTTACACATCGCCGGATTTCATAAAGTCTTTCTGGCAGCCTTGTTCGTCTAATACGGACGCTGAAGGGTACCTTGTGCGTGTATATATGACGCCGAGGGGCGTGACAAAATGTTGGGATTTCACGCCCTGGGAATGAGAACAGGCTGCTATACTATACCAGTTTCAGCTGTGAGCCAGTTGTCACAGATTATCACAAAAATGATCACAGATTGTTGTTGCAGTTCACACTGTATGTATCTGTATTTATTTGAACACCCTACAGCTCTACCAGAGACTATTTCCATATTCATAATCTTTGACTGTGGCTTAAATATTTTAGAGCTTTCCCGTAGAAAAAGGCCAGACACATGAATCATTACCTACACTTACATACCTGGTACAAGGTAATTACAGCCATGAGTAACATGCTAACCCTTCAACCTGAAAATCTGCCGATGCAGTGAAATGATTCAGCCACTGGGACTGCACTTACAGACTCTGATTTCGCAAACTTAATGTGCTCCTATGGGAAACAGGCAGACACACACATACATGCATGCACGCACACACACACACACACACACACACATTTTAAAGAGATGAACAACAGAGAAACATAGACAGAGGCGTACTGACAGTGACAGAGAGACAGAGCAAGAGGAAACTGATTACAGTAAGTACCAACCCCCACCATTACAGAGAATACTTGAAGATAATAATGTGGCCATGTGCCAAAGACACATACACACACACACACACACACACACACACATTCAACAAAAGGGAGGCACCCGTCCACCTCCCCTCCTAGCCCCGCCCTTTTGTCAGGTCCTGTACGAGGGAGGGTGGAAAAGCCTGCCTGGTCCCCAGACGCCCAAGATCCCCAGCTCCTTCATCCATCCAGTCTAGTCAGCCTGACAAACTAATGGAGACTAATCAACTGTCAGGGCGAACACGCCGCACACTACATCTCCCGGCTTCCCGTACCACCCCCTCCTCCGCCGCCGCCGCCCCCTCCCACCGCCGCCACCAAACTCCCCTCCCACCATCATTTCAGCTATAACTGTCATAAGCAGAAATAACAGAGTGATGACTATATATAGCACCCTGACTCCTCCCCAGCCTAGAGCACACACATACACACAAACACACACACAATCTTCCCTGAGCACATTTATTTCCCATTTGCTTACCTTAACCTTAATGACCTCTTAAATTTACCTTGACTTTAACCCCAGTGCTGATATATTTCTTGTAAGCAGCTATTGGCTGCTCATAAAGTCTGTAGAAGTTGGCAGATGACATTACACTCTACTTTGTAAATCAATATATTTGACAGCTTCCTGCTCCTGGCGGAAGGACGCAACTCAGTGTGTTTACAGGCAGTCTAATAATTTGATTATAATCATTGAAAGAACAATACTTTTGATTATTGAAAGTGTCATTTAAACCTTAAGTTATTTTACTGTCAAATAACGGACTCTGGGTATGCTTTAGTCTGGTCTCTTTCTTTGTTTTGGTTCTGTGTGCAAGCTGCAAAATGTCATGGGAGTGAACTGGAGGCAAAGCAGTGTGTCTGAAAAATGTGTGGTATGACTGGCAGTGGGAGAAGAGGAAGGGGGTCTACTTGTTGGGGGATTAGCAAAATGGCTGCCCTGTTACAACGAACAGCATCAGGATTATTGGTTGTGTTAATGTGCTTTGTGAATTCATTAGTATTACACACTTGCACCCATGCCAATTTGCACCAAATGCTTTGGGAGTCGATACATAAACATTGCTCCCGACGGTCCCAAAAATGCCTACATTTGTTTTTTATAGATTTTTTGGGCCATTTGGCCGCAGCTGAAAAAAGCTGTGAACACAACATTGAAATATCATCACCTTTAAAGCTGATATGGCAAACTTACGGAGCAACATTATCATTCATTTGGAGCCGTGTTTCTGGCCACCTGGTGAATGAGAGTCCAATTACTCACTCTCCTTTAGTTCTGTTTTTGGTCCCTACAACTCCTGAGGGAAATATCTGGCTCTTTAGTTGCTAAATGCTCCACTATGTTCATCAGCTAGTCACTAACTGTGTCTGTCTGTGGTAGTGTACAGTGGGTTTTTAGAGCTTTATCACTGAAAGCTGCAGGTCAGACAGCTAAACACTGAGCTGAGACTCACTATAAAGCTCCATAAAGCTGAGGGGAGCTGCAGATTCAGGTGATAATTCTCATTACTACGAGTGTCCTCTTTCATTGTTACATTGTTTTCACATTGTCAGTTGATACATTGTTATGAAAATATTGATTATAGCTGCTGTGAATAAAGTCTCTAGACTAGACTAGATCTATACTAGATCTTTTTGTGCCAATGTTTATCAATAAATTGAACCTATATTAACCTAGCTTAACTCCACCCTATCCTAATTTAACTTGACCTACCCTTATCCTAATCTAACCTAATTTGATGTGATTGAACCTAATCTAATATCTAAAACTAATCTAAACAAACCTTACCCAACCTAAAACCGATCTAAATGTTAAAGTTTACCTTAAACCCCAGCTTTCTTTAGGCCACATAATATGCCTTTGTTGGAAAATTGGGTCCATTTAAGTTTAGAACACAACAACAGAAACACACATGAATACTCCTCCATAACACACACACAAAGAAGCCCCTGAGCCGTTACTTCAGGTCTCGGCATCTCAGGAAGCAACACCCACCTTCCATCTCATAAACACCACAGACTGAGGAGAGGAAGGAGATGAGGAGGCTCTAGAGCACAGGGATACTCAGATTCTGTTTCACTGGCAGCAACATCTTCATAGTGAACTTGTTTACATGTTTAAAGCTCACCAGGCTGGTCGGAGTGCAGAGCCAGTCAGGTCAGTTTCTCACCAACTGAAACATACTAAAACTAGTGGAAACATAGTTTTGTGAGGATCAAACCTGTGACCTTGAACAAAACAATCTCTCTACCCAGAAGGCCACCCTTTACTTTGTTTGTATCCCCTGCTAGCGGGTTGGACTCAGTGCCATATGTAATTGATGGGCGCCAGCAGGATGTTTGGTGTGGATTGGGCTGGAAAATTCTATATCATTAGCACAACGTGAAAGCATGACTGACTAATTGTCAGAAACGAAATTACAACAGTGGCTGCTATAGAGGGAGCAGGCGCTAATTAACACTCCATCATTACAAGAAAATCCTGATGAAAATTACAGCCAGTGTGCTGTTATTCCATATACATGAGTGATAGATTTCTTCTGCTTCTGAATCCTCAATGTTTTTCTACTGGGGATATGCAGGTATAATGGCATTTTTCAGAGGGGAAGTAGACAGATTAATCACACTGGAGGCAGCATTATTCAGTAAAATACTACACACAGCAGTTGTAGATTGCAGTGCAGCAGCCCCTTGCAAAACCTGTGAGGCATATTGCCGTCTTATCACGCAGAGGTATGATGCAGCACAACACCAAAGGCGTTTGCTATTGCTATGCTGATATTTCAGGCTTTCAGTGTTCAACTTTGTTGGCTACACTCTATTAGTTGTTGAATTTCCCTCAGGCTGTCAATAAAAAACAGCAAAGGTCACATATGATTTAATGCCATCTTTAAGCAAATTGGTAGAAATTCATGTCTTACCATCTTTGCCAATGAGGAAGTCCAGGTAGCGGTAGGTGTAGGACACGCCCACCTTGGTCTCCACCTGTGGTCTCTTCAGGGTTGAGTAAATCTTCCCTGGACTGCACTCCTCCGACGTCGGCTTCATCTTACGCAGCCCGCAGCCCATAGCTTCACAGTGTGTCTGTCTCTCTGTGCACGAACTCTGCCAGCCAGACAAAACAGACCAGGACAGTGTTTCATTGTCACTTGTGTGTCTCTGTGTGTAGCCAGCGAGTAAATGAGTGAGTGACTAAGTGCACATGGGTTAGTGTGTATGTGTGGTGTTAAAAATTGGAGGTAACCTGTGGTGAAATCAGTACTCAGATCCTTTAATTAAGTAAAAGTAGCAATACCACAATGTAACATTCATCCCTTCAAATTTGTATCTATTGTTAATATAGACTGAACAACAAATCTGCATTACAGTATCATTGCATGGCTATGAAGTTTAAGAGCATAATAGTTTGACTTAATCTAATAATCTGTAACGTTTACAAATAATGATCTTTGGACAATTCTCTGACTGCACGTGAGTCCAATGTTATCATAAACAACAGAACTGATGGCTCGAGCACCAAAAATAAAATTAAAAAAAACGTTGTAATAAACCTTATTAGTTTTCCTTTAAAGTTCACTCTAATGTATTACATATCTCAAGCAAGTTTCAAGACTGTGCTAATTCATTTTCATGCCATTTGGAAATTAATGAAAACCAGTGGATGCCTGAAATGGCAGAGAAAGTTTCTAAAACATTGTGGCATGCTTTGCAGAATGATTAGCTGTGATACGTGATTTTTAGTTAAAGGGCAAAAACAGGAAAAACTGCTTTGGTCCTTTAAGTGAGTATGTCAAGTTTAAGTTAAGTGTACTTGAGTATAAGTATGTGAGCAGAAACTTTAATTGAAACATCAAAAGTAAAAGTATTCATCAAGTAGAATGGCCCCAGAATGTTTATTATTATGTGTATGAATTAATTTTTATTACTGATGCATTAATTCATCGTTTAATCTTTTACACTGCATCATATTTTATTAAGTGATCATACATCTTTTATATAAAATCTCAAAGTAAGTAGTGACTATACAGGTGTCAAATAAATGTAGTGAAGTAAAAAGTACAATAAGCGAAATAAAAGTCTAATACAAGTATAAAATAATACAAAATGGAAAAACTCACGTAAAGTACAAGTACCTCAAAACTGTACTTACAGTATTTGAGTAAAT
Organism: Siniperca chuatsi; assembly: GCF_020085105.1. Taxonomy (NCBI): domain Eukaryota; kingdom Metazoa; phylum Chordata; class Actinopteri; order Centrarchiformes; family Sinipercidae; genus Siniperca; species Siniperca chuatsi. The sequence continues at coordinate 5,977,615 of NC_058050.1, read as the reverse complement.
GTACTTAACTTTCCCCACTGGGCATAACTGATTAAGGGCCAGCTTAACCTTTCTGTGACATACTGTACACACACAAACATGTATACACACACATATATGAAAGCAAACATTCATGCACTCAGATATCCATGATTCCTCAGGGATTTCAGAAGGAAAAGCAATAAAGAAGAACATGCTGGATAAGCGTCTGTAAATAAATAAATAAACACGACTAAATGAGCTTGATTTTTCACGGGTTCCCTTTCCCTCGTTCCCAGGGAGACCAAATTAACAGAGACAACCGTGGAGGAAGAGGAGGACTTAAAGAGCCGCTTCACCCCAAACAGTTTGTGACAGCATCACTGCCTCTCTCCAGCGGCTGCGTCTGGGAGCAGGTGACTTCCTATTGTGTGCCACTGATTAAACTGAAGGATGGATGGATGGATGGATAGATGGCGGTGGTGCCCTCCCTTCCCCTTCCACCTCGGCTGATGAGGAACCCTCTCTATTATGCTCCTTTCTAATTACAGAACGTCGCAGGGCCTTGGCTGGAGACTACGAATCTGAGCCAACCGTCGCTTCAGAGATGGACAGGAAGTGAGGAGGGGTGGGGGGTTGGGCTGTAGGAAGGAGTGGGAGGCAAAATAGGAAATGAGCAGACAGGGGCTCCATTAATGAGGTGAACGGCAAGAATGGAAAAGGTGAGAATCAATCAAGGGAGAAAGAGGAAATGGGGGTGGCCGGGTTGGAGATTGTTCGTAGGAAAAGGGGTGGGGTGGGGGCAGCGGGTAATGCATGGCAAGTAGAGACTGGAGAGAGCGTGCAATTAGAGTCTGTTGAATAGAAAAGGGGTGATCAACACACGACAAGGGAGAACGGAGGGAGAAAGAGTGAGAGATGAGGCGGGAGATTCATTACGGTTGTCATGAAAGCCAGTGTTTCCAGTGGCACTTACATGAATGGCTTTGTTGGGCTTTATGAATCTCAACGTGCATAACAATCATATCTCTACAAGCCTCAGAACAGCTCCCTGAAATGGGAGTCCAAAGGCTGATGGACTTGTGATTAATACCAGAACACACTGAGTCCTGCTTGCTGCAAGTCTCTCGGTTTGTGTGTTTAAAACTTCAGAAGCCTTCTAAATGGCTAATACGTGTTAATACTGAGGAGTTGTGTATTTGCCTCTCAGCACGTGCCAAGCAGGACTGATGTCTTGCTTCCATTTTGAAGAACAAAAAAGCCAAACGCAATATGCAGAAGCTGGCATAGTCAAAGTCCCTAAAAGCGCTTCAGTCCCTCCTTAAATTGTCACTCAGGACTGCGCTGCACTGTGCTGCAGTTCACCACGCAGCATCACAAATGGCTCTGCCATCAAAGAAAACAAGGGTACAAAAAAAAAGCTTGAATCTTTCCAAGTCTTGGATTTCCACTGTTGCCTACAGTTACTTGTAAATAGCTTTTATCATTTCTCCCCCTACCCTGGAGAGAGTAGGAACAACAAGAGGGAAGGCGAGGCTCTGTCATGTAGTCTACAAGAGATGGAGAAGAGGTAGTTGGAACAATAGGATGGGGGGCTTTGAGGGAGGGTTGTGGAAGGAAAACAAAGTGGAAGAGAAAAAATGCAGGGGCTTGTATTTGCATAGCTCCTTGAGACCAGAGAGGAGGCGATGTGAGGCGAAGGCAAACAGGAGTATTTTTAGAGCTGAACTGACAGAGGAAATGTGAGATGTTTATGATTTTTTGAGTCACTGTTTCTTGCCTCGAACCTCTCCTCTGAGGCGGGAGCTCTGGGCAGTTGCAGCCCCCACATGCCCCGCCTCGGCTCCTCTGCACCCTGGTTTTTTCAGAGATTGACAGGCCGGGATTCAGGGATGTTTGACAGGGTAGACAGATGCCGGGTAGCTACAGAAAAAGCAGGAAGAGGGCCATTGATTTCCCTTTTGCTGAATTAGCAACGATCCTCTTGCCATTTTGTTCTATCTTTTGTCTCTTGCTAATGGCATTTTGAGGTTTTATTCGATAAGAGGTTTTATTCGATAAGATTCCCTCCTCATAAGCCGAGATTGACGTTCAGATGCTTTGTTGTGGCTGGGATGCACTTAGCTTTGGCCCTTACAACCAAAACATCCCACAGCACTGTGTATTGTGCTGAATGTGAAAGGCAACATTAGGGAGTTTTCTATCTGTCAATCAACCAACAACAGTTTGTCAGTCCAAGGCTTGCTTTGTTTTCTGTGCTCACATTGGTCACTGGGGTCATTGCCTGTTGCTTCTCTGGGGATTTAGCACATTATTAAAGCTGAAAAATTTTATCCTTTACCTCTGTTTTGGTCTCCATCAACTCCTGAGAGAAATATCAGGCTCTTTAAATGCTAAATGCTCCACTATGTTCACTAGCTAGCCTCAAAGGTAGCGTGCAATGGGTTTATCAGAGCTTTTTCGCTGAAAACAGGTCCTTGTTGTGATGCAATGAGAGTGGTGAGACTGTTTTGATCTTTACCAACTCCCAAGAAAAATATCTGGGTCTAACTGCTAAAGCCAGTCACTAGTCACGCTTGTCTGTCTCTGGTTTGGTGCTCAGTAGGTAGCATACAGTTTTAGCATACAGGTTTGTCAGAGCTTTTTTGGGGTGACAGCAGAATTTTCAGCCCATAAAACCAAAACAACGAAGAGAGTTGCAGACCTCTGTGATAATTCTTTGTGGATTTGTCACTACAAACGATAGCTTTCACATTATGTAATCATTTGACCCACTGTTTATATGCAAATACTGAGTAGTGGAGCTTTAAATTGTGCTGTTGTTTTTACAATGGAATTAAAATTTTATAGTCATGCCGTTGTCCAAAACCCCACCTGCACTTGTAGACATCACATCATCAACAGCAAGAAGGAACTGCACTGAATGATTTTCTTTAATCCTGTCTGACTGAGATCTTCCCCATAATTCAAGACCATGTTACAAGGCTTTGATAGCAACGTTGCTGAGATCAAACCCAGCAGCATGGGAAGCTTCAGAGTGGATTAATGGAGGAAGACATTAATTAGGACACTGTGTTCTTGTGTTCTTCTCCATGTATTCTCCCTTTTAAGACCGCTCTCTCCCTCTCTCGTGCTCTCATGCTTTATCTCCGTCACCCTCTTTGCCTTTTTCCGACTTCTGATCTTTTTAATCTGACAAGTAAAGTGGAGTGCTGAGCTGCGTTTGGTGGTGGGTAGCCTGCTGCTGGTCCAGTATCATCCGTAGTTTATTGTTAGGAGTAGACTCAAGGGCTCTCCAAGGCGGAATGGTTAGAAGGACCATCACATAAAGGAGAAGACAAGACTAACCTCACAGGAAAAACAACAGCAGTGGTTGTTGGTTGAAATGCTTCAAATGACCCATGTTCACAGTATGTATTCCTGTGGTCATGTCCTCCTGAAAAAAATGACAGTACTGGTCACATTTTGTGCCTGCAACATTTGACTAGTTTTATAATATAATGTACAGTGTGAAGGACAGTAAACTAGTTGAGCTAGTTGTAAGCTAGTTAATGCTGAGCATATCTTTGCGCAGAAGATCGTCTTTTTAATCTGATGTCCGTGATGGATGTGGTGTTGTTAGGCCATATGAGATGTGGATGTGTGTTCCCAACTTTGAGAAATATATAGTAGGCTGTGTGAGTTGATCAGAACCACAACTTTTGACTTGTATTTATTATAGCCAGCAATAGCAACCAGACGTTAATAGACAAAACCAGAAATTGGACAAATGAAAAAATGGGGGGCTGCATAAGATCAACAAAGTCTGTAACTTAAACACAGGAGACTGTGTTTCACATTCTGTCTGCTACCAACACTCAACGTTGGTTTCTTGTATTCATAAAGATGATCTTTCCCTAACCTTAACCATGATGTTTCAGGGTGCTTTCACACTGTAGTTTGGTTCATTTGTTGCAAACCAAGGAAAAAAATCTATACATTGCTTCTATTAGATCTGATCCATTTTGTGTTCATGCTGGCTTTTTACAAACGAACTAAGAACTGTTAGCTTGTAGTCGTATGGACTGACAAGTAACTCATTGATTGGACCGTTTTGGTGATTGCCATCCTGCTTCATCAGCACTACATGGAGCCACATGGGGTAAATAAAATTCCAGACAGGAAGTCATGCTGCACTTTACTGAACCTTATGTGTTTGTTTATCCTCACTGATGAGCAGAAATAATTGATCATGACCGTTATTGGTCGAGACTGTTACTGGACCTCATATATTATATCGTGTATAAAGAGTGATGAACGATAGAAATGGGACAAGAAGAAAGAGGCATTTTGTACTGTTACAGGAGAACTGCTGAATTAGACAAGTAGGACACACGCTCAACAGACTTTTGTTTTAAAGCATTTTTACTTTCTGGTGTATCAGGGAAAATCCCTGCACTCCTGTGCTGACACCTGTAGGTGTTACCATGGTTACCAAAGTACCTTATATAAACATAGTCTATACATCGCTTGGAGCCTTCCATAGATAGATCTAACAGTAGGTTAGCTTTGCTTTCACACCACAAACAAACCAGTTTCAACTGACAGCTTTCACACCAGCCTAAACAAACCAAACTAAACTGGGAAAAGCACCAGAGTTCGATTGAACCAAACCAAACAGGTTAGGTGTGAAAGCACCAGTTCCCAAAGACGAAAATGCTCATATGAGTTGTTTTTCATGAACAAGCACTTACAAACAACCTGTTTTAAGGAAAGGTCACAGGACACACAGCCTTAAAAAAATATCCTTCACTAACTCTCTGAGCTTCAGCCTCACTCTCTGCTACCTAAAATGTTAACACGCTCCATTTGGAAATCCCCCACTCTTCTCTTTCTTCCCTCCTTCCGTCCTTACCACCTTGAAGCCTCACCTAAGTGGGACAGAGAGGATGGAAAAAAGAGGGACCAAAGAGAGAAAAAAACAATGGGCACTGAGGCAGGATGTCAATGCTGTAACCTTTTGTGATTGTACAATCCTTTTAAGAGAGGGACCTACAGCGTGTGGCTACAGATACTGTACATGCCATTTACAGGACCCTTTTATTCAAACTGATTTAAAGATACAATCCACCAATAACCTATGGTTTGAATATAGTACTGACTGCCTGTAGGCTTTAAAGGTGGGTTGTTCCCATGTGGCTAAATAAACAGTCCTTCGCACAGTTAGCTGTTTACCTACTTACCTGCTTACATTTCTCGTGAATGTCAGACATAAAAAGATAACTTAGCTAGCTAGTAGCAAAATGTTGGCATTTTCTGGTAAAAATTAGACTTTTTGGACCATACCAAGCATACAAATGGACAGAGAAGAGGTGGATTATGCTGCCTGAGTGGCTTGAAAAGCTTTTATAGACACTTTTACACCATGAAACTAGGTCGCTGTTGGAATCCATCCACTGTTGTGAATCTGAGCTGACTATGTCTGTCCGTCCGTCTCCCACAACAGAGAACACTACAAACTTTCCAGAGGCCCCATTTAATATGCAAGGGGCTAAAATGTGATGTTTAAAACCTAGGATTTCCGTGGAGTATTCCTTTAAGTCTCTATTTGATAACAATGACGACACCCTGGGCAGAGGGTCAGAATTCACATTTGATGGAGTTCTGTAATAAACAAACGTATACTACCTGGTGCTCGCAAATTATGGTGGATTGAGCTACACATGCGGAACAGTTCCACCATTTTATAATTTCTGTTAATTATAAATATATAAAATTTTCTTTGCTGCACTACAATTTCATGCTAGTGTAACATCTAGTATACCATAAATCAGAATAGGCAAATATTTTTAGGGTTTTAAGTTCAGAGGAAGGCTTTGTTACATCTTCTAGGAATTAGACACTGGTAAAAATTTTAAATTCATAATTTACTGTAAAAAGGTCATCACACAAAGCTTTAAGTATTGTGAGTGAATGCATGAAATAATGTGAGAGGCCCCCGAAACATTTATACATTGAAGATGCTACAGTAAAGCTCAAAATCTGTTTTTGGAGATATCCATATCTAAACCATTATGCACTCCCAACAAGGAGGCCGTGGGTGCTGAAGGTGGAATTGTTTTTTCAACTCACAAAATTTGTTATAGTTCCTTTGAATACCCAAGGACAATACATAATGGCAAGCATGCAGGAGCAAAGAAATGGAAGATGAGGGGTGATGAGTGCGGCGGAGAGAAAAGGTGAGTAAACAATAGTGTCTGTCTGAGACTCTCTGCCGTTTCAAGGCTCCGGGTGGCTCCGTGGTTCACTATGGCCTTGGTCAACCTCGTCTCCGTACAGTCTCAAGGCCCGGCTACAGTCCATCCACACACACACACACACACACACACACACACACACACACACAATATACACACACCACACGCATCGAGGGAGCTATTGCCATGGGAACCAACCCCTCTATGACTATTCCCTTCTCAGGAGAATAATAGACACCAATCTCAACCTCTCTCTCTCTTTCATCCTCAGTTTCTCTCTTTCTTCTCTTTTTCTGGTCGCTATAAGCTCTCACCCCTCTTCATCACTAGGACCGGCCCACTCTTTCCTCTCCTCCTCCTCTTCTTTCCTCCCCTCCATGCGCAGAAGCAAACACTCATGTCCTCCTGTTCCCCTCCTCTCCTCTCTGCATGTCTTTGACAGTCATGAGTTTGATTTGTTATGCATAATCTATCCACGCTGGGATTTGTACAGTTCTCACAAGTGAAAAGCAAAACATTATCTCGACCCAACGTGCACAAACACTGCATTGGTTGTTTTCAAGCTGCAGCCAAAGAAACAAGGTGAAAGAGGGATTGTTGTTTCAAGAAAGCAGGAGAGAAAAATACTTGGTTAAAAATAGAAAATTCTTTGCTATTTTTCTGTAAAACACGGAGGGGTTTGAAGAGATTTCATGTGAGTGACTCATTGCTTTCTGTGAACCTGCTCCAGGCAGGTCATTTTTTATTAAAACCAGCTGAAGCCAAGTTCTTAGGTTTTCAGACACCCTATCGACATGTCTGTGTTGAACCTTACCCAATCAATACTGCTGCAATTTTCTTGACCACCCATTACAACAGGAGTCAATTTGCCTTATAGAAATATCAAGGGGGATTCTTTTTTTCTTTTTCTTTGGTTCGAGGCTAAGCTACTACAGAACGGCTGAATATTGGCTCTTTTGTTTTCCGTCTTGCCTAGAGGATTCATCCTAATATGCTGTCTCAGGTCTAGGGCAATGCCAGAGGCTTGAATAACTTAGTATCTTCAAAAGCACGATCACTGTCACCTAGTAGGGGAGTAAGGGAAAAATTAACTTTGCCCGAAATCTTGTAACTGAGCATTTCAGAAGGAAAAGATGTGAGACTTGCAGCGGAGGCTGCAATCAAGATGACACTCTGTCAAGAGAACTACAACACTCACGCCTCATCTACCAGTGTGTCATTCAGCCATGTTTACTGCCCAAAGTTTATATCACTGCCAATGAGGATGCCAAATCTGATTTCTGTTTAATAAATGGCACCAGAGTTTCTATCCTAAGTGCACCAAAACTTTAAAAATACCTGGAACTAAGCACTGAATATTTCTAAAATACAGATACCTTTGTCAACCAAAGACTTATATGTTGTCATTATCTAATTTTTGTACTCCCTTTGATTTTGTAAGAGTAGACGTCACCTTCCAGCACCTTATTTTGGAATCAAATCCTTCACATGTTTTTATTTCATCATGTCCCAAATTTGAAGCCTGTGCGAGTTTTTCTCTGGCATCAAACAAACGCCGTATGAAATGAGGGTAGAATGAAATTAAGATGGTTTAAAAATAAATACCTTTCAATTAGATGTACCCTAAATTTTTCTGAGTATAAAATGTTCTGGTATTTTGTTGTGTCTGTCTGTGGGTGTTTGTCTATACATACTGCGTGGAGTGGAGTACACATTGTGGTTTACACAAGCCAACGCTTGCCAATTACCTTAATCAAATTTCACACCACACAGGGGGATTCACTGTGCCCGGATCAGATAGCAAACATAAGTTGATTAAAATACATGTTTACTAAAAGACTGCAGTGAAAGAAAATCAACACAGGCTCAGAAAATACATAAACTGGTGGCTCAAAGTAAGGATTCAGAAAGTAAATGCACAGTGACTGCTACTGCATGTTGCAACAGACAGGTTTATGTGTTTCTGTGTTGAATACACAAGAAAATAGTGTTGGAGTGATTTTAAAATTGGTGACGGGTCAGACCAAGAGCGGTTCAGAAGACCCTTATGGATTATTTAAAATCAAGGCCAGTTACGTCGCCCGGATTGGCGCTACCGGGGCCCCACCCTGGAGCCAGGCCTGGGGTGGGTGCCCGACGGCGAGCGCCTGGTGGCCGGGCCTTTCCACACGGGGCCCGGCCGGGCACAGCCCGGCGGAGCGACGTGGGGCCGTCCTCCCGTGGACCCACCACCCGCAGGAGGATCCGTGGGGCGGTGCAGAGAGATCTGGGCGGCAGTCGAAGGCAGGGGCCGCGCGACCAGATCTCCGGACACAAAACTGGCTCTAGGGACATGGAATGTCACTTCGCTGGGGGGAAGGAGCCTGAGCTTGTGCGGGAGGTTGAGCGTTACCGGCTAGATATAGTCGGCCTCGCCTCCACGCACAGCCTGGGCTCTGGAACCCGTCTCCTCGAGAGGGGCTGGACGCTCCATTTCTCTGGCGTTGCCGGGCGGGGAGAGGCGGCGGGCTGGTGTGGGCCTGCTCATAGCCCCACAGCTCAGCCGTCCACGTGTTGGAGTTTACCCCAGTGAACGAGAGGGTCGCGTCCCTCCGCCTCCGGGTGGGGACAGGTCTCTCACTGTTGTGGCGGCCTCACGGGCCGAACAGCAGTGCAGAGTACCAGGCCTTCTTGGAGTCCCTGGGAGGGTACTAGACAGTGCACCACCCGGGACTCCGTTGTTCTACTGGGGACTTCAACGCCCACGTGGGCAACGACAGTGACACCTGGAGAGGGGTAATCGGAAGGAACGGCCCCCCTGATCTGAACCCGAGCGGTGTTCAGTTGTTGGACTTCTGTGCTAGTTACAGTTTGTCCATAACTAACACCATGTTCAAGCACAAGGGTGTCCATCAGTGCACGTGGCACCAGGACACCCTAGGCCGGAGGTCGATGATCGACTTTGTTGTCGTATCATCTGACCTCTCGCCCGCGTGTCTTGGACACTCGGGTGAAGAGAGGGGCGGAGCTGTCAACCGATCACCACCTGGTGGTGAGTTGGATCCGCTGGCGGGGGAGGAAGCCGGACAGACTTGGCAGGCCCAAGCGTATCGTGAGGGTCTGCTGGGAACGTCTGGCGGAGCCCTCTGTCAGCAGGGTCTACAACTCACACCTCCGGGAGAGCTTCTCCCAGATCCCGGGAGGTTGGGGACATTGAGTCCGAGTGGACCATGTTTTCCACCTCCATTGTCGATGCGGCGGCTCGTAGCTGTGGTCGCAAGGTTTCTGGTGCCTGTCGCGCGGCAATCCCCGAACACGGTGGTGGACGCCGGAAGTAAGGGATGCCGTCAGGCTGAAGAAGGAGTCCTATCGGGCCTTGTTGGCTCGTGGGACTCCCGAGGCAGCTGACAGGTACCGGCAGGCTAAGCGTGCTGCAGCCCGTGCGGTCACAGAGGCAAAAACTCAGGACTGGGAGAGGTTCGGAGAGGCCATGGAGGAGGACTATCGGTCGGCCTCAAAGAAATTCTGGCAAACCGTCCGACGGCTCAGGAGGGGAAGCAGTTCTTCACCAACACCTTGTGCGGTGCGGGTGGAGAGCTGTTGACCTCGACTGGGGATGTTGTCGGACGGTGGAAGGAATACTTTGAGGATCTCCTCAATCCCGCTGTCACGTCTTCCGAAGAGGAAGCGGAGGCTGGGGACCCGGAGGCGGACTCATCCATCACCCTGGCCAAGTCACTGAGGTTGTTGGCAAGCTCCTTGGTGGCAAGGCTTCGGGGGTGGATGAGATCCGTCCTGAGTATCTTAAGTCTCTGGATGTTGTGGGACTGTCTTGGCTGACACGTCTCTGCAACATCGCGTGGCGGTCTGGGACAGTGCCTCTGGACTGGCAGACCGGGTGGTGGTCCTCTGTATAAGAAGGGGGACGGGAGGGTGTGTTCCAATCACAGAGGATCACACTTCTCAGCCTCCCGGTAAGGTCTATTCCAGGGTACTGGAGAGGAGAATTCGTCCGATAGTCGAACCTCGGATTCAGGAGGAGCAGAGTGGTTTTCGTCCCGGTCGTGGAACACTGGACCAGCTCTATACTCTCCATCGGGTGCTCGAGGGTTCATGGGAGTTTGCCCAACCAGTCCACATGTGCTTTGTGGATCTGGAGAAGGCATTCGACCGTGTGCCCCGGGGCGCTTTGTGGGGAGTGCTCTGGGAGTATGGGGTCCGGGGCCCTTTGCTAAGGGCTGTCCGGTCCCTGTATAACCGGAGCAGGAGCTGTGTTCGCATTGCCGGCAGTAAGTCAGACCTGTTCCCGGTGCATGTTGGACTCCGCGGCCGGAGGGTGTCCGGTTTGGGAACCACAGGATCTCATCTCTGCTGTTTGCAGATGATGTCGTTCTGATGGCTTCTTCAAACCAGGACCTGCAGCATGCACTGGGACGGTTTGCAGCCGAGTGTGAAGCAGCTGGGATGAGAATCAGCTCTTCCAAATCTGAGGCCATGGTTCTTGACCGGAAAAAGGTGGTTTGCTCTCTTCGCGTGGGTGGGGAGTCCTTGCCCCAAGTGGAGGAGTTTAAGTATCTCGGGGTCTTGTTCACGAGTGAGGGACGGATGGAGCGTGAGATTGACAGGCGGATCGGTGCAGCGTCTGCAGTGATGCGGGCGCTGTATCGGACCGTTGTGGTAAAGAAGGAGCTGAGTCGAAAGACAAAGCTCTCGATTTACGGTCAATCTACGCCCCTGCCCTCACCTATGGTCATGAGCTTTGGGTAGTGACCGAAAGGACAAGATCGCGGATACAAGCGGCCGAAATGGGCTTCCTCCGCCGAGTGGCTGGGCGCTCCCTTAGAGATAGGGTGAGGAGCTCAGTCACACGGGGGGCTCGAGTAGAGCCGCTGCTCCTCCACGCCGAGAGGAGCCAGCTGAGGTGGCTAGGGCATCTGATCCGGATGCCTCCTGGACGCCTCCTCGGGAGGTGTTCTGGGCATGTCCCACCGGGGGCGGCCCGGGAAGACCCAGGACACGCTGGAGGGACTATGTCTCTCGGCTGGCCTGGGAACGCCTCGGGATCCCCCCGGAGGAGCTGGAGGAAGTGTCTGGGGCGAAGGAAGTCTGGGAGTCCCTGCTTAGACTGCTGCCCCCGCGACCCGGCCCCGGATAAGCGGAAGAAGATGGATGGATGGATGGATGGACAAATTTTCTCACTTACTTCTAGTGGTATTGTGCAATGCAGTTAATTTGATGTGCCCAAGGCTCGAAGGCTTAAATGCTAATAAGTCATAAATAAAGGGTCATAAATCTGCAGTTATAAATATTATTAATAAAGGTTAATGATCTAACTTTATGAAAAAAAACATAAATTCTGTAGAACAAATGTTAATAAAGTCATTAATAAAGAATCGTTAGTTCTTCACTTTCTAATAGGCCGTCACCAAAGGTTAAAGTCATTTGCAATTCTAAATGTTAATAAGTCATTAATAAGAGGTTTTCACAACAATCCATCAATTCTGCAGTTGTATGTTACAGGTCCAGATATTTCAAGTCTATCTTAATACAATACTTTTCCATATGTACATATGTTGAAAGAGTTATTAGCCGCTGTAATCATTCCTCCTGTTCATACTGGCCATGAAGTGATTCCCTCCTTGCATGGCTACAGAGCCATGCCAAATCAAGTGGGTATAGTTGCAATTTTTATAGGACAAATTCCCTATTTCTGTTACAATTCCTCCGCTGCAGCTCAGCACAGAAGCACTGTCAGGGGGAAAAAACGATGGAATTTCAAACTAAAAAGACTAACTTTGGAAGGTACCCATTTGATTTTTCTAATGCAGACCGCTAAAGCCTCATATTATCTTCAGCTGAACTTTAGAATGCATTTTTACACAGAACAAGGACTGTGAATTTTGTCCCCCTTCACTTACATCACAATAGGAAGGGATCACTTCACAGCCAGTATGGACAGGAGGAATGATTGCATATGTGAGTATTGTATTAAGATATACTTGCAAAACTCTGACCCCGTTCTTTAATAACTTGGTAAAAGGATTTTGGTCCCAATGCCCCGATAGGGTAAGTGGTTGAACCGTCCATTGGAGCGAGAACACAGCAAATGCTATGCAAGAGGATAAACACCAGCCAACCTGGCAACCCATTACATTGTGCTTATTAATGGCTCATAACTGATCTATACCGCATTAGTAAATAATTTATCAACCATTAATAAAGCCATTAGTTACCCTTTATGACATGTGCCTTGTTAGAAAATGGTACATAATTTTTTTGAGTACCATAAATGAAATGTCACTCTCCTCCATTGTATTGGGATTGGAGGCAGAAATCACAGAACCATCTGCATAGCTGCGTACCATTTGAGATAAGAAAATATGTTTTTTGTAATTTGGGTGAATTAACCCTTTAAGGTAATGGTCTCTGTATCCTTTGTAACATTGTAGCGTAGCAAAGCCCAAACCACAATCCCTTCCACATTTCCAACAGCCAAGCTGCAGAGCGACCAGTGTATAATGCAGCCATATGGGGTTTCTATGGAGAAATGTTTTACATGTGTCTATATATGTGCACGCCCATTTGCTTACGTGCTCATGACATGTGTATGTGCAACATATATGCATGCTCATGTGTGGTACTGCATGTGTTTATTGCATGTTACGCGTATTCACTACATTTACTCTTTGATATACACACTCCATGCATGTGCGTTAGTGTGTACAGTGTGCTTTTACAGAGTGCTTTTATCAGTGAGTCTGTAAATATGTGTTTGTGTTTTTATTTTTATATGTGTATTTTGTATGTCATGCATTTTACATCTGTTGGCGCCTTTTTGTTAGATATGTTTGTGAAGTTACATGTGCACATGTGTATGTGTTGTGTGTCTTTCTGTGTTTGCGTTTATGCTTGTGTAGGCTACATCTGTGTGTGAATTTGTGTATTTTATGTTCCAATGCTGTACGCCTTTTGGGTGATTTCTTTCTTTGTTTTTCATGCATGTCTGTGTGTGTGTGTGCGTGCGTGCGTGTGAGACAGTCAGACTGAGACAGAGAGAACTCCTGACCCGCCAACACTGTAGAGCTAACACAGCCCGACGCTCCACAATTCACCAGCTGGAACTAATTAACAGCAGTTCAGTCAAACTGAGCTCTCTCACTTACTTTCTCTCTCTCGTTTTCTACTCTTCCCCCGGCTTTTCCTCTTTCTCATGCCCTCGACTTCCTCCTCCCTGACATCCCCCCGCCATTCCTTCACCTCCTGCCATCGCTCAACTTGTTTTTCCCTTTAAACCTCCTTCTCTCATACATGCACGCATGCTTGGATCACATAGTCATGTACCAGATCACATAGTCTAAGCATGTAAACATTCACTTGTACAGACCGACACAAACATATTTGCACGCATGCTGCACAAAACAAAAAACACACAGGGGAAACCCACACTTTTACCATTTATACATACAGTACAGTAGCTCACAAATCACACACTCCCCTGCCTCTCTGCTCACTAGTGGGAGTGGTGTGATACTGTACGCCGGGCACATCTTGAAACACTGTCAGGGTTCAGTCTGTGATCCAGGTAGACATTTTTGGCATTCTCAGCCCCATTTTGTACCATCAATCATGCATGTGACTTCAAAACAACCAAACCTATTGATGTACATGACGAATTGGCCAGAGTGTGTTCGTGCTTGCGAGCATGTGAATGTGCGAACATATGTGTGTGGTAGCAGTGTATTTAGAGCTAGTAGTTGAACACAGAAGCCAAACTTGTGGCTTGCGGCATGGTCCAATGAATCAACTCTCTGTGGTAAACAATTGCTGCCATGCAGTCCAAGTTTAAAGTGGCTGCTGTCCAGGGAGTACAGTAACACATCTGTTAGGAAGTTCAAATTCATACACATGATGAGAAGCTCTTACACAAACAGGAAGCAAACTTACCTGTTTCACAATCTTGTTTAAAAGTTCACTGCTTGGACTCAAAGGCAGCAATTGGACCACAGCTTCCAGCAGAGAAAAACATTCTACTTGAAAGGAGACCAGCACAAAGAGAGGATGGAAGACAGGTTCAGATCCTGTCCGACAAGCTGACAGAGGTTGCTGTGGAACCGGCTGGCTTAAAGGAAATCACAATCCAGCAGGCAGCAGAGAAACCAGAGCGTCTGTCGGCTCTACAGGCACAGCAGCAGCTCCAGCGGTTTGCTTCGTCTTCCCCCTCGCCACCTAACTGAGCTCAAACACACTTGTAAGCTCAGTGTGTTTAGGTCATGCTCAAAGTATGCCTGTATACCAATGTTCTGCAAGCTCAGGGAAACCACATCCTGTCACATATTTACCTCCCTCCCCTGTCTCTCACTCCCTTTTCAAGCTATCTTTCTATGTGGTGTTCTCTCTGTGTGTGTCTCTTTTCCTGTGTCTTTCTCTCGCTCCCCTGTGATTGTCTGAAGCAACTGAGCGCTCTGACCCAACGTCTGTTCAGCACAGCCTCTCTGCCTCTCTGCCTATCTCTCCAGCAGCCACACCAGTTCCACTCGGCTGACTGAAGAATCCATCTGAGGAGAGGAGGGGGAGAAAGAGAAAAGAGGGGAGGGAGAGGAAGAGGGAAGGGGGGAGGGAGGGGTGACTGAGGGGAGGTGGGGTGGGGGCTTCACTGGGAAATACCAGATTTAGATGGAAGGAGGAGGAGGAGGTGGAAGGGTGGTGGGTGTTGTTTAGAGAGTGAAGGACTAAAGAAAGATGGGTGGGCAGAAATAGTAATCAATAGTTTGTTTTAGAGAGAAATGGAGAGAAGTAGAAAGGAAGTAGTAGAATTCTGTGCCACATAGTCAATACATACACGCACGCATACATGCACATGCGCGCACACACACACACACACACACACACACACACACACACACACACACGCATTCACATGTGCACACTGTGGAAAATGTTATTGGGAGCTGGTCATAAGTTTTACTAAAAAAGGGTACATGCATGATGGTTGTTTTGTTGAATACAGATGTGTGTGTGTGTGTGTGTGTGTTTGTGTGATTTTCAGTACTTTACTCCTCTGTAGTGGTTATGCATATTTAATATGTCCAGGTCAGGACCCCCTATAGCTTTGTATTTATTATTTAAGTCAGTTTGTATGAGGGACCACCAATCTGGAGGAACACCAGACTTTTGATAAATAAACTGTGATTTCCACCACAACAACTACTACTACTTGAACAACAACAACAGCAGAGATCCATGTTCATACAGAGAATCCTTGCTGGATGCGAACACAAATCACTGCTGACATCAAGTTTCCATCACTGTCTGTCTGTACCATTAACTCTCTGCAATGCTTAAAATCTATTGATGGATACAGTAAATGACTGTATTGTTTGACCCTGGTTGGATGTTATATGCTGACTGTGTTGTACAGAATTTGATGACTGTTTTGAATGTTGAATATTATTCACCATTTCAGATTTTAAGGTAACTTCAAGCAACTGCAATCAATATTCTAATATTAACAATGAATCACATGACTACATGCATGTTCAGTCTCACTGCTCTCATAGCATTGTTTTCGGCCACAGCAGGCCGTTGTTTTCAGTGAAAAAGGTCTAATAAATCCACTCCACACACTACCTGCCTACCACCAAATGTTGGACAAACAAAGTTAGTAACTAGCTAACTAGAAAACATAGTGGAGCATTTAGCAGCTAAAGAACCAGATATTTTCCTCAGGAGTTGGTCCAGAGACCAAAACAAAGCTAATAGGAGAGTGAATACTGGACTTCATCATGTCGCCAGAAACATGACGACGATAGAAATAAATGCTATGTTACTCCGCTGGCTAACATCAACTTAAAAGGTGATAATATGTTAGTGTTGTGTTAACAACTTGTTTCTGCTGCCCCCAAGTGGCCAAAAAATCAATTATTGCAGGTTTAAAGTTCAACTGGATCCTGGTGTGTGAAATGGGTTGACCAGTGGCTCCCTTACATCTTCAGATGAGTAGAAAACCTGGGCTTGAAGAAGAAGAAGAAGAAAACTAATGAAAGAAAAGCAAAACTCATTTGGATAATTATTTACGTGTGAAAACTCTTCATCCTTACTTTCAAAGTAAGTAATCAACATTTGTTATTGAGCTTGAAGGTACACTCTTGGTCTTAGAAACAGCAGTTTGACAAAAACACAACCACCTTTTGTCACAAATTCCATAATCATCTCCATGACAACTGTGCAACTGCTGAGGAAGGTCATGTGATGAAAGCTTCATAAACAACAATTAAGTTACAAGGTAAGGATAATTTATTTATCATTTTACAGCACAAGGTTGTTGTAGAATAGGGTAACATATGAAATAAAATAAAACAATATATACAGTTATTTATATACATATATATACACAGGAAATAATTCTGCAGTGCATTTTTTGAATTTGCGTCTGGTGCAATGTAAAGAGCAGATAGAGATAGTGATGAAAATATGGTTTTCATCTTCACATAAAAAGCTCGACATTTGGGAAACAGTGTCCGTCCACTTTGCTTGCGTTTGAGCACTAAGCACCATCGATGTAAACGCAGAGTCCTCCTCCTTTCATCTTACCGGAGTCTTGCACTCGGTACACGGTTTGCCCGTTGAGTGCTTGATCTGGGATGTTGATGAAGCAGATGTCTGTTGCTTGGCCAGAATCCCATTTCGTCCAGACATTAGCCAGGAGCAGCCTTAAGTCCAAGCTGGGCCAGCATGGCTCCTATCCTGGGTCTCTTTCCTCTCCTCCTGGGGTGTTCACAGCACCCTCTGCCGTGCCTGGTGCGGTCGATCTGGCTGGCTGGATCGTCTCAAGGTCCACTGCTCTTTAATCCAAACCCCGGCTTCCTATTTCGATGACGACGATGATGTATTTCTGTCACAGGTAATACGTGTTTCAGCAATAAAGCCAACAAACAAAATATAACAGATGAAAAAACAAAAATGTAGCTATCGGAGTCTGAAGGATCTACAGGCCGCTGAATATACATGCACAGCTGTTGCCATAGTCAAAATCTCCTGTTCCAGCCGATTTGAACAATTTTGGCTTAGCTCTTTAAAACAAATCCAATCAGACATCATTCAATGTTGTTTCAACATTAAAGCAAAAAAAAAAAAACACAGATTAAAACATAAATGTAGCGAAATTTGTAGGAACTATCGCAGCTGTCTGCAGCCTCTTTTCAGCCATAATTATTGACAAGGACGATAAAGAGACAGATTTTTTGTTTTGCCAATATCCATTTGGTTCCTTTCCAGTACGAGTTGGCCAGGTCACTGATTCAGAATAGGTGCTGAATGAGGATCTTTTACAATGGTGACTATTTTAACAGTTCTTGGCATCTGAGAAAAGTATGGATAAAAAGTACTGTTTGCACAGCAGTATGCAGCTGTTATACAGAAGATATTAAGATTTTTTTAGCCATGCAAGCAGTGTCTGTCTGTCAGACCACAACTTTGGTCCATCTGAAATATTTTGACAATTGTTGGATGGATTGCCATGAAATTTTGTACAGCTGTTTGTGAACCCCAGCAAATTAATCCTATAACTTGATCCCCCAAATTTTAATCTGGCGCATTCATCAGGTCAAACTTTGAATCTGTCCAATATTTTGGTTTATGACCATCCATCCATCCATCCATTTTCTACCGCTTGGTCCCCGTTAGGGGGTCGCGGGTGACTGGAGCCTATCCCAGTGACTTCGGGCCTTAGGCAGGGCACACCCTGGACAGTGGCCAACTCGTCGCAGGGCGAACACAGACACAGACAAGGACAGACAACCATTCACTCACACATTCATTCAATACGGGCAATTTAGAGTTATCAATTAACCTACACATGCATGTCTTTGGACGGTGGGAGGAAGCCGGAGAACCCGGAGAGAACCCACGGTAACACGGGGAGGACATGCAGACTCCACCCAGAGAGATTGTGTGATGTTGGTCCGGTCCGGGAATCGAACCCACGAACCCACGATCTCCTTATTGGGAGGCAGGAGCTGTAGCCGCTCTGCCACCGTGCACCCGGTTTATGACCAAATACTTGTAAAACAAATGACATTCCTATCAGCTTTAGCTGTGTTGGGTTTACTGCTAATTAACGTTAGCATAATGTTAGCATACTAACACATGCTAAACTAAAATGGAGAACATGCTATGGATTATACCTGCTAAGCATGTTGGCACTGTCATGTGAGCATGTTAGCATTTGGCTCACAGCACTGCTGTGCCTACAGTAGGTACAACCTGACAGAGCCACTAGCATGTCTGTAGACTCTAGTCTTGTTAATCTGCAACATCTGCATCATAACACATAGACAATTACGTAATACATTTACCTAGAATTCTTATTAGATATCCTGTGATTTATCTAACAAATAAACAAAAATGCTACTTATGTCCTAGTGTATCCTCCTTGAATGTGGTAATCTGCACAGTGTGAATTTAATCAAATGATGATATGCAAATAAAAATGATTGCTTGTCAAAAATATGAACAAAATAAAACACAGCTGGATAACAAGAGAGACAAAGGATGACTTGCTTTTTGATGAGTTGCCATAATTACTGCTCCACCTAGTGTGATTAGACTTACTAGCCCTACACAATGTGATCATGACATTGGGCTCTTCTCAAAGTCATTTTTAGCCTGATAGGGGATTCACTAGCTCATTTGCAAGGGTTGTAGCTGCCTTTTCAAGGAGAACCCTCATTGTGTCGCTTAGACGTTGCTACGAGAATCTAACTCCATGCCGCAAATTAACAATATGTCTCTTTTAAAGATGGAGATTTCTGTCCTCTGTCTGCTGTCGCATTAGACTTTAATCACCCTTCCTGAAAGCACCAGCAGAAACTGCCAACATATATCTAGATCTAGTCAACGTGCATCCGATTTTGGAAGGGCACTTTTCAGCATCAGACCACCTTCACATGAAAAAGGTTCATTGCTGGAAGGGAAAAGGGTCGTTCTGGCAAATCTTATCTTTGAAACACCCATGGAGAGACCTGAGGTTGGAGTTAAAGAACAAAAGGAAGGGAAATTGTTATTGTTGGGTGGATGCTTGACTGGTTTTCCAGCCCTTCAAACTGAATGAAATCAAACAGATGCCAAAATGCTGAAGCCGTCCTGACTGGCGCTGAGGCTTGAATTACACTAATGATCACCCACAGTGTAATTGCCAATATGCTGTAGCTTTGGATAGTAGCTAAAAAACATGCCAAAAAGTGACATACATATGTGGTAGGATGACATTTACATGATGTCATCTTCGAATCCTACACTTCAGTGGGTTTATTGTTTAGGTCCAAATTAGGTGTGTAGTAACTTGACCTTACTGCTAAAACGGCCACAAAGGGCACACTGCTGAATGTCTTTTGCAGAGATTTTCCCAGTGGAGAACTGTGGGATAACTGAAGTGGGACAAATAATGTGAGACGAGTCATAAAGATGGGCAGCCAAGCATAGTGTTTGTGCAAGCTGGTGTTGGTGGACCCATCAGTCTTATATGAGAGGCTGAGGACTCACATAGACAGCTGATTGGACGGGAGTGTGAGTGGAACAAAACACATCACTGAGGGAACCTAAATGAGTCTCCTCATGTAAAATAATGACGTTGTTCAATCACAGAGTCTATTATATTCAAGGTTTCATACAAAGAGAACAGTTGTGTTCATTGGACCTCAGCTGCTTCCACAGCTCCTCTATGACTTGAGATGTGACAGTGCCCCCCAGTGTTTAGTGTGGAAAGCTTTGTGTTTAAAAAATCAGTCAAATGGTAAAGAACATGTCACACATTTCATTGTGGCCTTGCTTTTATTGTGCTTATTGTGTCTTTTTACATGTATGTGTTTCTTTCTAGATTATTTTCTTTACTTCATTTAATATCCCCTTTTTATTATTGCTCTGCATACTTATATCCTTTTCAATAACTGTTGGTGACTACTGTATGCAACTTCTGTCCAAGTACTACATATGGCCTTTTGGCCTAACTCTGGTGCATTTACAGTAATGTTTTTTAATGTTTAGAATGTCTGTCCCTAGTATTAGTAGTATTAAAATTAGTAGTATTTTTTCTTTTTTCGAGTGATTAGATACCTGAATTAAGCAGGCAGCGGGCTGTCTATCATTGAGTTCTATAATGGCCACTATTACTTTAAATGGTGTGCCTTCATTCTTACCTCATGGGAATAGTTTTTGTTCCAAGATAACCACATCTGAATGTATGCAACGCCATTAGTACATAAAACACTACACCCATGATATCCATCGTTGAATAGAACGTTTAACACTGTTGACAATGTAGAGCAAACTGACTGTGGTTTGCATTTTGTATTGTATTGCTATTATACAGTTTATATGGAGCTGGGTTCACGCATATTGTAGATTTAACAGATATCTTGTGATTTAATTCCATTCTTGATTGATATCTTGATCTTGATTGATATTTTTTTCACGCTAGCGCCTTGGATCTAAAGATGGCAAAGTCTGTCTGTCTATCAGTTGGTCAGTCCACTACTTTGGTCCAGACTGAAATATCTCAGAAACTATTGGATGGACTGCCATGGAATTATGTACAGAAATTCATGGCCCCCATCTACATTAAAATATCTCTGCATCTGCCTGATGGATTGGCATAAGTGGAGGGAAATTAAATCATCATAGCAGCCAGATACATATGTTAAAATACAATGACAACAAGTACATGAACACAGCTAAGATGTTGCGGTTTTAAGTGAAATATCTCAGCAGCTATTGGATGGATTGCCATGAAATGTGTTACACACATTCATCACATTACATTATATTTATTTGTCAGACAGTTTCGTCCAAAGTGGCTTACAATAAGTGCATTCAAACTCAAAGGGAAAAAGAGCTATCACCAAAATTGGAAAAGCCAATAAACAGTTAAGAGAGCTATATCATAAAAAAGTGCTTCTTCAAACTTCTCTGTCTGGATATTGAAGTGTATGATAAGAATGAGTGCAGAGCTGTTGTGAGGGAAGTGTGAGAGGAGTGTGTCTAACTCCCCAAGAAACTGGCCAAGAGGAACAACATTCATGTGCCATCATCAGGTCAAACTTTGAAGCAGTTTGGTTTCTGACCAAATACCTGCAAAACTAATGACATTCCCATCAGCCTCAGCCATACTTTGAGTTTAGTACTAATAAGCAAATGTTAGCGTGCTAAAACTAATATGCTTAACATCAGCATGTTAGCATTGTCATGGTGAGTATGTTAGCATTTAGCTATATGCTGTACCAAAGAACAGTCTCACAGAGTCACTGTAGGCTCCTAGTCTTGTTCTTTTTGGTTAAATCTGAGCAATTTTACCATAAGGATCATTAAAGCAGGTGTAACCATAGTCATATTCTCTTACACAGTGGTGAAAAGGGAATCTCTATATACAGTAGTTCATAAGAATGAATAACATGAGAAAACAAGATTCCACCAAGAGTAAGCATACTTCAAAAAGCAAGCTCAAGTAGAACTTGTCCTTGACCACTGAGACTGTTTGACTCCAACTACCCATTATACTATATAACAAATGATACAGTAATGTATTAAGCAAAGAGGCAATAGCAGCACAAAGCTTATTGTGCATTAAGACACACAATCAAGAATCAACAGAGAGCAATGTTATGTTCTGAACAAGCAAGGTTGCCCCAAAGATAAAATTCAGCTTTGTACACACTTAGTCAGCTATCCAAGTCATTTCTTTATTTCACACAGTTAATCTACAGACAAACTACATAATCATTCCTTATGCTTCCTGGAAATATTTAAAAAAGAATAACTAAATTAAACATATTTATACCATCTTGATATATATCTTGGTAATTTTGAGTGAGATTGACATTTTCCTTTTTAACATCTTCAGTGCTCTTTGCTCTCTGTTTCCTAGTGATAATTGTCAATCAAACAGTGTGGCCTGTACAGTTTTGTCTTTATTCCTTTTGATGTTACTTGGGTTTTTATTAAATATAGTGGCACTCACTCATCATGAAAACGAACTAGTTTAACGTCTTTTTTTTCCAAAGATGTGTTTTAAATCTGCTGCTAGAAAAGTTAAAGCAGCATCAAGTGATTTGGAGCAGCAGAACAAGCTGTTAACACAACATTCACACATTATCACCATATAAAGTTGTTTTGGGCAAAAGTGTTAGCAAACGGTCGCATATTTACACATCCAGCTGACACAGAGCAGTATTAGTATGCATTTGGAGTTGTGTGTCTAGCCTCTTGACAAATATAAGTCCAACTTTCATTCTCCTTTTAGCTTTGTTTTGGTCTCTACAACTCTTGAGAGAAATATTCTGGCTCTTTAGCTGCCAAATGCTCCTCTATGTTCATCAGCTAGTCTTTAACTGTATCTGTCTGCCATTTGGTGCTGGGAAGTAGTGTACAGGGGGCTTATTAGAGCTTTTTTCGCTGAAACAGCTGCCTGCTACGGCTGGGAATGGGGTTGATGAGAGCGGTGAGAGTGAAGCAAAATAGTGAAGTTGTGGGTCCAAAACCCAAAACAATGAGCTGAAAGACAGCAATTTTCTGTAAAGGTTTTCCCAGGAAAGACTTAACTGGCCATTTAAAAGTTTTCAACCTGAAGCCATGTTTTTCAGTTTAGCACCAGAAAACAACAAAAAATGTAATTTATGAATATGAAAATAGTAGCAACAAGTCCTATATTTCATTTTTTGATTGTATAAAATTTAAGATATCTTCTCATCTCATATTTCACCTCCAAGCTATTTCAAAGACAATCTTTCTGCACTCAGAAAGCTGTTGGTTTTATATAAGCAAATGGGCAACAGCCACAAACACAGACTTACTGCACTGGTTGTTCACGATAATACGTGCACACAAACGGAAAACTGGAAACATCCTTTCTCATATGTTGTATTTCATGCCAAAGCAAACAATGGGTGCGTCTTCAGCCCACATGAGCTTTATTACTTTAATCCATTTACATACAGGACTAATCAGCTCTATTTTATAATCTACCAAAGCTTCTTTTCATTTATTTACCCTGACCTAAGACATCTTTGCATTCCATGCTGTGTAAACTTGACCCAATACATCAGGTAGTCACTACACCCAAGGGCTTAACAATTCCGTGTTTACTCTCTGTCAGTCAGTCAGTTGCACTCTTTAGAAGAAAAGGCCTCTTTGGTGTTACGTGATAGACTTGTTTCTTTCCAGTATCCATTGTGTAAAGCCCTGGATACTGCTGCATCAATAGCAGAGGAATGTGCTATATCTATCGTATAGTGAGCAACTGAGCTGGCTCTATAAAAGGAGCGAGAGGAGAGTGCCAACTCACCTCCAGCTGCTGAAGACCCGGGAGCAGGTATGCCACTCACTTCAGAGGTTTTCCTAAACATATTTGAATTTTTTAAATGGCTTTTGATGATACAAATAGATTAATTTATGGAAAATATCCAGCACTCAAGATGGGGAAACCAGCCACTTGAACAGCAACATTTTCTTTATGTAAACTTTATTTTATAAAAATGTCTTAGTAAGTCTTTTTCAGTAATTTTACTTTGTTTTTAATCTTCACTGTACATTGGCATCTTCCTTTTTGTTCAGGAAAATGTTTGCACTCCTGATTTGCATCTTGACACTGCATCAAGTGCACTCTGCCTGCAATGTTGTGAGTAGAAGTGTATACAAGTTTTTGAATATTACTCAATATTATTGAATATTAGTGATTTTCATAGGCTGGAAAGTGTGTTTACTCAAGTACAGTACTTCAGTACAGTTTTGAAGTACTAATACTGCACTGGCGTATTTTGATTTTGTTAGACTTTAGTACATTTTATACTATAAATATTGTGTGTTTTACTGTTATATTGTGTGTTAGCAAGTTATATAATATTACTGTCATGTCTTTCTTTTGGCTTGAAATGTATTTTAATTGGCTCTTCATCTGGAAGAAAACATGAATTTAGTCCTATTTAGAACATGATAAGCATTATCCTGACAAAAACAAAATTTGTCAATTTTCATTTGTGAAAACAGGTAAATTAGAAACATGATCCTGGCAAACCTTTTGTTTTCACCTGGCAAAACTTGTTTTCCCACCTGTTTTACAGATGAAATTTTTTTTAATGAAAGAAATTAAAGAAAGATTATCCTGGCAAAACCTTTTTATTTTCACTTGTTCTTAAGTCCTAAACACAGGAGAGAAAACAATTTAGATCAGACTTAGAAAATGGATCACCAGATTATTTTTTCTCACTTGCCTCTCAGGACTTCCGTACCGCAGAGACATTGAAGTGAAATGACATTTTCAGCTGGAATTCATATATTTTCAGGGAGCAAATTAACTCACTAAAGGCTTTGTAGTGTTAATTTAGACAACACCAGCATTTTATATTACAATATTATAAAAAATCCCACTATTCCAAAGAAAAAAATCATACATTGCCTTGCCCTACTTTAAACTAGCCAGCAGTATTTGTAGCAGGAACAACTAATGTAACACTGTGAAAGAACGAAAGAGAAGAAGAAAGAGAATTTCTGTTTTTGTTTTAGATACTTTTTTGATAGTTTTTTTGTACTGCTAATGTTTTAAGTTTTAAGTAAAGTACAATTTTACTTGAGTTAAGTAAACATTTCAGTGTCTGGCTTTGCTCTTAATGTGTATTTACATTATGGTACAAAAAAGTAAAGCATTTGACTATTTTTCACTTTCCTGGTTTACTGATGAGAACTTAACTTAAATTTCTTCTCATTTTCAAATGTACTTTTCTGCATGCCATGGTGTGCCCACAGCAAGGTAAGCACAGTGTTAAGTGCATCAGGTTTGTTTAACTTTACAGAGTTATTTTACTTTCCAGCATCAACTCTGAGACCATGCCAATAAGTCTCCCAATAAGATTATGGGATTTGGCACAATCCTTTCAGTATGTTCTTTTGTTATGTCAAGCCATTTCAGAGTAATTAAACCAGGATATGTTTGTGAGTCATATTGTGGCTATTAAGCCACCAGAGTAAATATCACTCTTTATTATATCTTTAATCTGTGGTTTACCCATTGGTTTTAAGTGTGTGTGTGTATGTCTGTGTGCGTGCAGACATTTGCCCAGAAAACACAGCGGTTCAGTCTGAGATTGTTGACAAGCACAATGCCTTCAGGAGAGCGGTTCAGCCTACTGCTTCTGACATGCTGAAAATGGTCAGTCCTGCTTTCTACTCGCACAATGAAGGTGGCTCAGATGATATTTGCTAATAATTCTCAGCAGTTGTTTTCCTTCGCTTGTGGGAAGGAAAAAAACAATAAAGTCGGTGAGGTCTTCTGCAGGATGCTAGAAAACAATTTAAGTCTTCAGCAGCTTTTCAAAATCAGGGTTGTATAGTTTGATGATTAAGATCTGACTCAACCTTAATTGTTCTGATGCATTGAAGCAGGTCAAAACCATAGACTGTATGGATGTTACAAATTATGAATAAAAATATGAAATGTGAAAATCTATTTTTGGCTATGGTCTGTCACAGATTAATATAATCACTCTAAAATGTAGTTTTTATGTTGAGTTGAGCCTTCATTGAAATCAGCATCTTGTAACCTATTTAATGTAGGGAGCAAAGCCCAACCATTATAAATGCATTGTACAGAGTTGAAAATATGTCAGTCAACAGGAGAATAAAGATGATTTATTTCCTTTCCAAAAGAGTTGGATGTCTGGAGGTGTAAGGTTTCTGCACAAAAGTAAAAAGAAAAATCTTGTGTTTATATTGGACTGGCTTTGGCTTTGGACTGTATGAAAAGCTCACTGGTCTCATAGGGGAAGGCCAGTTCAATCACAACCTTTTCATATTTTAAGTGTTAGAGTGGAAATTTCATCAGTCCTTCAAATCACAAATGATCCAGTTTTCAAAACCTATACCTTGCGAGAGAAAGGTATTTTTCTGCATTGTGGGTGTCAGTTTGAAATGAAACTCTTGATTTGTTATTTTTTCTTTTACAGAGTTATAGTGCGGAGGTAGCAGTCAGTGCTCAGGCCTGGGTTGACAAATGTATTCTGGCTCATGGTCCACCCAGCACCCGCATGCTTAATGGTATATTTCTTCTTCCTTTATTCCTCCTCTCTCTTTTTGTTTCCCTTTTACCTTGATCCGCATGTGCCAGGACCTTAAATAATACCTCAGAGGAGATGCACTCAGTGTGAAGGTTCCCTGTGAACTGACTGACCTTGTGATTGATGGTCAGAGTCACAGTGAACATTATCTTATCTCCAGTCTTCTTTTAATAACAAATTACACAGAGCAGGCTATGTTATCATTAAGGAGATTATCATCAATAGGCCTTTTAATGAACCCTGTTTTATCTAAATAACTTAATCTACTAGGACATGGAAATAAAACCGTGTATTTGCAGATACACATTAATCATGTGTTTCTCACCAACGAGCAGGATACGAATTAGGTGAGAATCTGTTCTATTCATCCTCACCTTACTCATGGACAGACGCCATCAATGCCTGGCACAGTGAGGCATCACACTACCTGTATCCCAATGGCTCCACCAACGGCCAAGCTATTGGTCACTACACACAGGTAACACTTAACTGTTGCCAGGGTAACAGTAATGTGTTGTTGACAAAGATAATTGTGGCGTTTTAAGTATGTCGCAAAGGCAGCAATAACAACAGGTCATACAGTAATGTTGCTGATTTGTTATTGGATGGATCCAAGACAAAACTGACAGAAGGGCAGGACTCAGTGACCACAAACTGGTAATCGAAAAAGGAAGACACAATAAATCATGGCAACCAAAAGAAACAGAATATGTGGTCACTGTTCGACAGGTGAGGTTGAGATAGGATGCACTTCCTCCTACAATGTACAACATTCAATGAAATAAAGAACATTTTCTTTAACAAGTTCGACTCTGTAATCTCAGATTTCAAAGAGCTAAATGACCTCTCAAAATTAAAAATACTCCCAGGAGAAGGAGACAGGGCATATCTTGCTGCCCAGTATGTATCAACATGCCACAACAATATCAATACGCAGCACAGTTAGGCTACTGATGTTTCAGAGCCATGGTCAGGGCCATAGATTCTAACTTGCACAAACCTCAAAGGATCAATGAGTCAGGCAGACTAAACTAACATATTCAACTAAACAACCCCTCTGCCCCTATACTCTCTGTACTCTCAAAAACAGAGCTAAAAGGAGAGTAAATATTGGATTTACATTCATCGGGTCACCAGAAACATGACTCCAAATGAATGCAAATGCTCCGTATCTGCTGGATGTGCAAATAAGAAGCTGTTTGCTAACAAGTTTGACATATCAACTTAAAAGGCGATGATAATATGTCTGTGTTGTGTTCACAGATTGTTTCCGCTGCCCACAAATGGCCCAAAAAATCTGTTATTGCTGGTTTATTGCAAATCAAATAAATTAAGGACCAATATTCCCTTTAAGATTTACCAGTGGTTTATAAAAGTGTATTGTAGCTTTCTTTAGCTGCATGATATTTTTTGATTTTTATGACAGATGAGACTGTTTCTGTGGATTCTAGCTTTTAAAGAGCCTTTTTTGTGTTCCTAAAAATTTATTTTATTGTGAATTAAAATGAGTGTGACCGATCCTGCTTTCACCAAAGGTTTTCAAATAAATTGGAGAGATAGCATTTGTCAAAAAGCAGTCATTGTACCACCATAAACAGTCATTAGAATCAGAATCAGAATCAGAAATACTTTATTGATCCCCGTAGGGAAACTGTTTGTTACAGTAGCTCGTCTTTACATCAGTGCACACAGGAGAAAGTATTAGACAACGATATGATACACTATAAACACTATAAAACAGGTCAGAAATAAATTAAGTATCATGTCGGTATAAGTATAAGATAAACTAAGTGTCAAGTACCAAGTGGGTTTACTGGTTGATGATGAAAGTACAGTCTAATACAATGTAACTCCTTATGTAATAAATAATATTAATAAGCGGGGGTGCATGTACTGTCGAAGAGTAATTGAGGTATATAGTATCAGTAGCAATAAATAAGAAAAACTAACAAGGGAAAACTAATATTATATATATAAAACTAATATTGCACGTAAGTAGAACACAGAATATTGCACAATTATTATTAATTATGGCGGAGATGTATTATTGTGTTTTTAAGAAGATGTATGCATATCGTTTAGCAAAAGCAAATGGCAGTTTATTTAATCAGTTTTCACATATTCACTTTTTGTTTTTGTTGTCAGGTGGTGTGGAACAGCTCATACAGAGTCGGCTGTGGAGTGAAATTGTGCCCTAAGAACATTTATTTCTATGGCTGCCATTATTATCGAGCGTATGTGACCCTCATTCACCCTCCATAACCATAAAATCCATGACTTTGTTTTACATGTGATTTCCGGTGGTGGAAAAAAATGAATTACGACGTTGTCTATGTATATAACTATCTAATTGGTTTAACAGAGGAAACTTCAGGCAATGGCCACCTTATAAAGCTGGACCTCCTTGTGCTTCCTGTCCCAATAACTGTGAGGACAAACTCTGCAGTAAGTAACAGATATTATGACAAATACACACTGTGGGTTCTTTGTATAGCAAATAGGATGTATTTTCCAAAGAATATTGTCTACTGAGGTAGAAAAAAGACAATGAGCTAACCTCTTCATTGTTTTATTTTTCATTTCAGCCAACCCCTGTCCTTACATAAACAAATACATCAACTGTCCAACCCTGAAAGTCAAGACTGGATGTAGCAATGAGATGGTGTATGCCTGGTGTCCTGCTTCATGCAAATGCACCACTGAAATCATTCCAATAGCCTAAAGATAAGCCCTTAAGTCTGCAAATTGTACTTAAACAGTTCAGACTATTTACATCTTTGTTGGTTCTCTGTCTCTCTATCTATGAAGCAAACTACTGCAACTATGATACATTTCCTGTAAGCTTATAATAATATACCCATAATATTGATTGCATAAAATTAAAGGGATGTTTTGGGAGTGTTTTAAAATATGTATCTGTAATTAAAACCCTTTGGGACAATTCATCAAAGTTTTGAGAAATAGTCCCAGTATATAAATAGAAAATATTAATTCTACACATAATAAAGGGCTACATTAAAAAGCAAGTGGTGTATACTGTGCCTTTTTATGGCTGAAAAGAGTGAAACATGTACATTCTTTAGTTGTAGCAATTTGATGCCATTCTGCTCTCCATATGACATGAATGTCACCAGTGGCCATTATGATTCTTTATTACATTTACAGTCAGAGTACAAATATATATGTTTTATAAGTAACTCTTTTATTATAATTAATAGAAAACAATCTTTCACTTTACGTATATGGAGGGTCCAAAGTCACTATTATCTGCTAGTCCAATGTTGATACTCAATTTCACCTGTCAGCTGGATCTTCTACATTAAAGTTTAAATCAATATTGTTTATATTTATTAATATGTCATTACTATCTCCATCTGTATTGGCTACAGTATATCTAGGAACATGCTGACAAACATTAATGATGCATGACTGCAAGTAGGGTAAATATCATCACAGCATTGGTATCTTCATCAGCTTGAACTTTTTCTGCAAGACAGCAATATAATTTGTATTTCTTTAAAGATAAATGAACAGTATGCCATGTCATTCTGTCACAAAATATAGGCTAACCCTAGATCAGTGGTCCCAAGCCTGGGGGTCGGGTCCTCCACAAGGGGCGGCACGATGAATCTGAGGGGATGCAAGATCGTTAGCAGGACAAAACCAGAAATAGCATATTTTTGCAACAGAAAATTAGACTTATTTTTTCAGACTTTTGCCACTAAAATTGAATACAGAAAAAAACTCTTTGGTTGATGTTTTAACAACCAGGAGATATATGCAACAGGCAACGAGGGGTCACAAGTAGACATTGCTTGCTTTAAATGTGGCTAAAAATAAACTTTGACTACCAGTGTATTGTCAGAAGAAGACATACATGGGATAATTAGAACAATGTACTGCAGAATAACAAAAAAACCCCAATAACCCTTGTAGACCAGCAGATGGCTCTGTTGTACAACTCACCACACCTCCTGCTTTTGTGTCCCACACTATCTAGTTTATCTCCCTTCATCTGAACCAGTGGCCTATAAATAAAATGCATTAAATCATGTAGAACAATGTTATGCCTCATCACTCACTCTCTGTGTCTCGTATGCAGGAGGCTATAGTGTTTGGCTATATGAGCTACATGTAAGGTATGCGTTCTACCATGTGGGAGTAATATTTCAAATGTCTTAGTCATCTCCAAGAATTGATGATTTGTGATGATTTTGTTTGGTCGCATAGGTTAATGTGTGGGTTTATTTTCACATGACATCTGATGCAACAGCACAAGAGGCTGTTATTCAGTGAAGTCTATTACTTCACCACTGAGATCAGTCGACCGTCTCCATGCACTGTCCTCATAAAGAGGAAGCCCTCAAACACACTGTGACTAAACAGAAATAACAATTGTCATGTGAGCCTTTCTGCGAGATAATTGCTGTCCTCGAGAGATGTCATATGTAGCTTCTGAACAAAGCTGACGTCAACAGCAACAATATTAATAATATAGAAAAGATGTTCTACAGGCAAACTTAGGCAGAACAAGGAGAACAGTTTAAAACTACTGTTACCACCCTGATTTATATGTGGTCAACATTTTAACTCAATAAAGGCTTTTAGTATAACTTGATCTTGATCTGCTTAAGAGTGCTTGAAGAAAATCTTTTCATCTTCAAGAGCACCTTAAGTTTCCTGCACTTACTACATATGAAAGTGGCTGAGCAGTTGGTCTCTTTGAATATCAAACATAACTTTTGGCTATTTGTGGAATATTTAAAAAAAAAAATAAAGTAAAATTGTTGTGTATTGTGTTGTTTTGTACGTATTTTCTTTTTGATTTTTGTGTTGTTTCATATTTTCTTATTGACTTTTGTTTTGTTTCCTATGTATTTTCTTTTTGACTTGTGTGTTTTGTGCTATATGCATTTTCTTGTTGAGTTGTGTATTTTAAAGGTCCACCTAGGGATGGGCATCTTAACTGTCTTAAACTGTAAATGCTGTGGTATTGGTCCATATGCTATAGCCTGGCTATACTTACTACTACTATTAATAAAATACTGAAAAATAGAAAAATAAATGTCAAAAATACAGACGACATCTACTGAGTGACCAAAGTGATTTGGACAAATTAAACATTTAGTATTTGTGCAAAGTCCAAATAAAATGCCTTCATATGTCCATTCAGCCACAGTAATTTGAAAGATGATCTGAGAAACGTTATATTGTGACCTCTGTGTGACATGCAGGTTTATTTGTTCTGCAGAAAAATGAAAAAGGAGGCGTTTCTTGCTTGTCGGTGAACAAAAAAAAAAAAATAGGGTTTGATTGACAACACAGCCTGTTTAGCCTGTTGCGCGTTCACGGGTCATACACAACTTCGTTCCTTGGAAACGACTTCTCTGAGTGACGGTTTGTCAAGAAGTACTTATTCGTGAGACACCTAACGTCAAATCACGGGTTAAGTTTTTTTTAAAGACTTAAACGGAATAAATGCTGACTGTCGAGATTGGCTAAGGGTGGAGGAAATCTCTTCATTTGTTTGCTAACAACAGGGGTTGATTTGACTGGACTTTGAGTTGGCTGTGAAAACTAACTTCACCCAGCTAGGTTAGCTTGCTAGCTAGCTTACCTAGCTCAGCTCAGCACACAGCCGACAGCAAGCGGTAGTCTGGCTGCTCAGTTGCAGCAACAACTTAAAAGGAAGACCGTCCTTCGCTTGGAGAGACAAGGCAGTTCAAAAGGCAAGTACATAGCCACCGTACGTTACATTAAGCTAACCATTAGATGCTTTTAATGTTATTTAACTTAATGTTATGGACCACTGCTAAGCTGAAGAGGGTGGCTTATCACTACAGTAAAAAAAATGCAACATAGTGGGGTGGTCTTGTGGGATGAAAACGGTGGAAAGGGGCTAAAAACTGCGAAGTTGTTGAAAAATGCAACAACAACCCGTAACGTTACATAGAGGGGAAGCACGTCGGTTGTACGCGTTTTGTCATGCTGCATTTACTATGACAGCCTTCACTGATTGTAAGTTAACATCCGCTTTCAGTGCAAGCGAAATGAACGCTTCAGCTTCAGCTTCATGCCGTCTTCGTTTGGCTGTACAACGCTAAACATGTCCTACTATTAACGTGACTGCTGTTACTAATGCCATGTTGCCTAATTATGCTAATCGCTGTTGTTTCTCCTTACAGAGCACAATGCACGGAGCAAGCCCCTCTGTCTGTAGGGACCTGACAGATATGTGCACCGAGAGATGATATGGCAGAATAGCGTGCAAATGTTACAACGAGGCAATAGGCCAGGCAGGAAATTGGTGTAAATTGGTGTAAAGCTGAAATATAAGGCTTTGCTACCCATCAGCTTGCCAGCGTGTGTGTGTGTGTGCGTGCTCGAGGTGCCTATGGCGGAGTTTGGGGAGGACGGCAGCCTGCCTCCGTTGAATCTTGGGGATACGGCCGTGGCCAGCGACGAAGCAGCTGATAAGACGCATTGCGAAGTGTCGGTCTTGAATGGAGACTGTGGGATATCAGAAAATATGGTCGGTTCAGGATCCCATGTCGCACCTGGCAGCCAAGCCGGGGTGGAAACCACTGTCGGAGTGGATGCCAAATCTGAAATACCACGCAGGAGCAGCATTATCAAGGTAAACATTGAAGTTGAAGTCTCTGTGTTATGCCATTCATTCTGGTGAGCTACACTGAACATAGGGTGTTGGAAGTTACAATGCAAAAGCCCTGCTCTAATTTCATTTGTCTCTGTTGTATACATATATTGCCTGCTTTTAATTAACCTTGCCTATATTATGGCTATACATAACATTTCAGTGAAATAGGTGGTTTTCACAATACAGGCCAGTAATGGGATAACCGGAAGCACATCCTGTACTTTGTCTGAATATTTTGCATAGAATTTGTATAGCAGAGCTTCTCCTTATTTGATCTTAAATTTCAGTAATCTAGCTATATGTGTATTCCTGTAAAGACAGGATTAGATAAGAGGATCTTTATTGTTCCCTGAGGATGAAAATACAGTGTTACAGTAGAGAAGTAGCAGTTAAATATGTCAGAAAAATACTATATACACAACACTTACGTATAATAACAAGCATGTGGTTGAAGGTACTATGTTCATTATAATATAGAAGCTAAAACAAATGTTTAACAGATATTGAAAATTACAAAATAAAGATTGCACAAATGAAAGGGAAGATGTTTTTGTAGAGAGCAGCAATGACAGCAGTTAACAAAATATAATATTGCACTTGAGGATGAGAATGAGGTGCCCATAAAGCGAATCGCATTATATACAGTTCAGTTCAGCAGCAGATAATGTGACTACTGGTAATAAAATAGCATGCAGGGCTACTGAATGTTTTGTGTGTTGACTTCATGTAAGCACAGATTAATGCTAGCGTCTTCCTTAAAACTGTTAAAGTGTTGCACACTGTTAGTCTCACATGAATATAGTAATGAGTAACACAATAAAATATCTCATGGTGCTGGGGAAAATAACGTAGGTAGTCAGAGAAAATCCTTGAACGAGACACTCAAGGGACAGTTCATCCGCAAATCAATTTTTTTTCCCTCTTACCTGTAGTGCTGTTTATCCCTCTAGATTGTTTTGGTGTGAGTTGCAGAGTTTTGGAGATATCGGCCGTAGAGATGTCTGATTTGTTGTGAGCTGTTTCATGTAGGAACTATTTTCTTTCTACCAATAGTTACATGAAACTGCTCACAACAAATCTGTGGATTATCTTGAGTAACCGTGTCATGATTTCTGGAAAGAGACATTGCTGTTGAGTTTATCAGCACCACAAGCCGAGTGCCATATAGTCCCATTATATTCAAAAAATGCAGACATGTCTACAGCCGACATCTCCAAAACTTGGCAACTTACACCAAAACTACAGTACTATAGGTAAGAGGAAAAATATGTATTTTTAATTTGGGGGTGAACTGTCCCTTTAAGCTGCTCCAGGTGCTGATCCTGGATGCTCTTGTGACTCTGCTGAAATGCATACATGTACATGTTTCAGAGGGATATCCAGATAACAAACATAGCTTTAACAGATTCATATTTCTGAACTATTTGGTCTTAAAATCATTGTGATTCTGACTTTAGACAGCGTTCTGTCTAAAGCTTTGCATTTTAGTTTATTTGTCGCACTGGTATGGACGTTGGGAGTATTGCTTAAGGGATACCAAAGATAACGACACTTCCTCACATTGCATCAATCTACTGTATGTTGAAAGCCTCCCAGACATTGTCCGTAGCTAATGTCAGCAACTCTGTAATGTAAGACTTGCCTCTGCTGCTGTAGCTGTCGTAATGTCAGCCATAAGACTGTAAAGTTGAGCAGTAAACAAGTTTGAAAATGGTGAAGGGGAGTTACTTGGCTATAGTGAACAAAGGATTGATTTTTCTTTACATTATTACATTATACTTCACATTAACTGTACTCTCCCCCTATAGAACAGTACCATAGCATAGACCCAAAATGGGTCCTGAAGAGATGCCTCTTACTTTGATGTTGCTTACGTTTGACTTTTAGAGGTCAGTAAATTAATAGTCAGACTCAGAGATTTCATTCCCTCGAGGGGCATCTGGATTTAAAATGCATGAGCTAGTGTCAGGAATTTGTTGAGAAGCACTTTTCAAATGGCAGTGTTTGAGTGAATTTGTGGGTTAATCTTTTATTACCATGTGCACAGTCAATACTATTATTAGATATATGATTTGATGCCTCAGTGAGATTTCTCTGCTTTGGGTACATTCTCTGGCAGTGGATAAGCTGCTCACCTTTTCACCGGCAGGTTTTACAGGCAACACATTCTTGGCACATTGTGGGTGTTGAACTTTCACGTGCCCTCTTCCTGGAGATTGATGGGGTTAATATTGACATTTCTGCCTTGTAAGGTTCCAAGTAATCTCTCACTACACAAGGACATGTCTCATTTCCCAGGCCATTTGTGCACAATTTATTTCAGTGGGATGTCCACTGAGAAAAATCATTTGATTTTTGACTCCTTTTTTTGAAGACATTTTGGATCCAACTCAAAACGTATTGTTAAAGAAGAGACTAATTAGCCAATTTAATGAATTGGTCCAGAAGTTTATACATGGTGGTCCAGTGCCAGGGTATCCATGCAGACAAGACATCATTCTGAAATGTTTAATGACCTAAATACAATTAAGTGCCATATCAGACTACACAGTGAAAGCTTTCTGGACAAGCCTTAAGAAATAAGTGTTTGAAATGGTTTTGTGTCTTTTGCTTAGCAACACAGCACACAGATGGATAAACATCCAGTGACTCACAGAAGAGATGATGACTTCCGATAATGTAGAGCCAAAATGAATGTCATATTAAGTTAGCATTAAGAGAACATGGACTGTTACCAAGGTTTGGGTCGATCCAGGGAGTTCTTTATCGAGATAGGAAAAAATATCATCCATAATAAAGTCACAAATGAATGTTACTCATACACCAACAAACCAAAAAGTAAGAGTTCATATTCTGAATTGACTGGCTTGAAAGTGATTTGGACTTCACTGATATTGCATAAACATTTTATTAATAATGTGGAGACAGTGAACATATTACATTTTAAAGTTGAAGTAACATGTAACATGACAAGTAAATGTGGCTTTGGATAGAGAAAGTAAAAATTAATCACTAATTTTGTACTTTTGTGAAGGCAAAACTGAGAATTTCCTCTATCTAGAAGGCTATCAAGCGAATCAAGTATGCAGCAAGCCATGCCCATGTCTGCATGCCAGTATCTTGTTGACGGCACTTGTTTTTGTTTTTGACAGCTATGACTGATCAAATATTGCACTGAGATGGTGGTTGTGATGGGTTGGACCAGTGTTACAAGGCAGCCTGTTTCACACTGTCAGTCAGAGCCCTCAGTTCTTATAAACTGCCTCTCTGAAGTGATGGGAGGATGTGGTCGCGACTACACCAACCACATTCTCATAGTAACAGCTGTAATACTGTGCTTTACAACAACCTGGCTTCTGTGAAGGTTTCTGTTGAACATATTTGGTGGTGTGTATGCATGCATGCATGCGTGTGTGTGTGTGTGTGTGGTAAGGGGGTACAACCTTTCATCCAAAATGGCATTTGCACTGTCTGAAAAAAGTAAAGCTTGCAGTTCTTGATTTGATAAAATAAGACCTTTTGCAGATCTTTTAATCTTTTTTTCTTTAATGACTTTTTGGGACATGCTGAGCATATGGATTACAATGAAAGAGAGTATTATGCTGCAGGAGTGGTTAGATAATTGTTTATGGATGTTTTGATTCTTTGGAAACCATTTTTAACTGACATGATTTCATGTTGACCACAACCTATGACCACATCCTCTCTATGAAAGATGAAACTACTGACTTTTAACAGGCATTTTTCAAGTCTCCACAGGGTGAATGTTTGATACTCAAAGATACAGTTTAGGTGGAGTACCACTTTAAGATAACCACCATCTTTTCACCCAAAAAAAGAACAGAATTGTGATTACCTTCATTAAGGAGGTACTGTTTCCAGTCCTGTTTTTGTCTGTTTTGTTAGTCAGTGGAATATTTAAAAAACTTGAAAATCAAGCAATGGACCAAGGCACAAGTGATTTAGTGTTTGGTGTGGATCCAAGATGTTGTGATACTATGCTGTACATCACCATTGTGCTGATATCAAAATAACACATTTAGTGATTTGTGCAGCCTTGCCAGAGGGAAAAACACTTTGAGTGTTTTGTAGTTTGAATTCTAACTTTTCATGCACTTAAAATATGTGGTAATTTAACTGCTGCATGAAAGGTAGAGCAGCGTATGTTTAGGTTACATACTGCCTATGTGATACTAAGGCACTTATGCATAGCTTGAGTAATGACTTAGGTGTTTACTAGTCCATTTCTAACTCTGTCTTCACCAGTAAATTTTAACCATGTTGTATGTGGGTGGCCAGTGGCAGGAGAAATAATGAGCCCATGGCTACACTTTTCTTCCCACCTCATGTCTTACCATAGATCCTCTTGAACAAAGAGGATCTCTCATTGCTTGGTAAATAACACTTATTTCACACCACTGGTAGGAGAAGTAAACAAACTCAGTTTGTGATATGACCCTGTTAAAAGTGAAACAATATGGTATTAATTATGGTGGACCAGCATTGCTGTGAGTCCAAGACAAATTTCTCCATGGGAATCATCATATTGTGTCATATCATTCAGTCAGGCTTAGTGGCATTACTCAGACCAGTGCACCACAGCCAAGGTGTGATGATGTGAATGATTTCATGTATTCAATTTGATGAGCTTGATTTGCAGCATCTGTAAAAGGATAACACAGAATGTTTGCTCCTGTTAAGGTAACTGTAAAGAAAAGCAAAATTAACAGTACACACTGAATTGGTACTGGTTGTTCTTTATTTGAAATGAGACTGTTGGGAGAGGTAGATTTCCTTTTTGAATTCACCTCTTAAATGTGTTTTAAAGGTAAACTCCTGTACTAGTGATGAGACAAGACAGGTTAAAACTCAACAGTGTGTGTGTGTGTGTGTGTGTGTGTGTATATATATATATATATATATATATATATATATATATATATTATACTGTAAGTGTTAGTAGTGTTGGTAGCTTTAGCCATGAAGTCTTAGAAATATCAACTCCCATTTGTCACTTTCCTGCTGTTCGTTTTCAGCTTGAGCTAAATGTTATATTGTCACTTTCAGTAAAATGATTCTTTCAATATGTCTACTGTATATCAAGTACTATGCTGCACACCATCAATGCCAAAGTCATCGGTGTTCACCATGTTCATAAATAGCTCCCAAACAATGATTCTTTTGTGGTAAATAATTACTGTTGTATATGCTACAGTACATTTCTCCATGTGAGTACCTCCAATGGAATGGGTAAATGTTGTCATTACTCATCTATTTTGTAGGACCAAATAGAGAACTGAAGCAAGGAAAACATTTCAGGGGAATGCAGTGTGAAACTGAATCTCTCCTGAGATGACTGTTGAAATGGCCTTGAGCAAGAAACCTAACTTTATGACATTCACACTGAGCATCCATGTTTAGCAAATTCCCCTGGGTAAAAAACAAAAAAAAACTACTGCACATTGTCTTTTATCACATTAAGAATGTAGTGATGCAAATGTTGATATTGCCTAGCATTGTCAAATTAATTATTCATAATGACAATCAAGAAGCGTTGACTGATTAACTGATTTCCCTACCATCATTTAGCCTGAATCTGCCAAGTTTGGGTTAAACAACAATCTGTGGTTGGCAGATTAAACAATACATCTTTGAGCAATGTAGCTTGCATGCTTGAGTGTAATCCAGTTGCCCAAACCAATGCCAGGCAGTTGATGGGGTAATTTATTAAAGATCTTTTGACAGCCATCCTTGATGCAGGGTCCTTCTGCATTGATTCAGTGTGGCTGGATGTGTTCAAGGCAACTTGCAGCAACACTCAGCCACTTAACTGAATAATTGCCTATTCATTCATCAGCTCAGGTGTCACTGATTTACACAAGTTCTGTCACAAGTTTCTACACCACTATCATATAATAGAATCCAAAGAATCAAAGCTGTGACTTTAGCCTGGGAACCAGATGAATCTGCTAGCTCATGTTTTATTTGCTCTGGTAGATGCGTCTCGTTGGAGACTCCTTATTAAACAAAAGTGTAAAGGTAAATTCTGCATGTATATAATCCACCAACAAAATCGTATTTCTAGGAAAACCCATGATAAACGTCGTTTGTTCAGCAGGGCTGCCTAACAGTACAACAAACTTCCATTGTGATTTTGAAGTTTATTTCTGCCTTGCCTTACTACCAAAATTACACCACGTAAAATTCAATTTGGGGCAGTATAGAAAAACAGTTGCTCGTTTTGGTGAAGTCGGCATGAAACTTGGTTAACGTTAACAATTAGGTTTGAAGTCAATTCGACAGCGATTCATTAACACTGCCATTAGCTAGCTAAGGTTAAGTCGCTGCAGTTGCACTGCAGGGTTTGGGAACAGTAAGATGAACCCGTTTTACTTGGTACCTGTTTCAACAAACCAGGGGAAAAGCCAGCTTGCTGCAGCCAATGCTAGCGAGCTAGCTCTTAGCTAACTTAACCCTTTTGTTACAGGCTAAGATTAGGCTTTTGTTAATTAGAAAGATGTATTTGCTGTACTTCCGACAGGATTTGGTCAAAGTTACCAACTGGCCCCGCTGGTCACGTTCCATTGCTCTGATTGGTTGTAGGTCTATCCAATTGGGTCCAGAGGCATTTTGGTCTGCGCCCGTTGATAACGCTCCTTGGAAATGGAAAATTAACTGAAAGGTTCCAGGCGAATTGGTCTGGCGATGCCAGGCTACTGTGACTCTGTGATGTCAATAAAAGATATTTAGTAAGACCCTCTGTTGAGAGAAAATGTAAATCTGACTTGTCACTCCTAGAATGTATGTTTATTAAAAATACTGCTCTTACAGGCAATTAACTTAAATACTTTCTGGGAATGTCTCATGGAAACCCAGTAATTGATTGCAAAGAGCAGTGTTGATCAATGAGTTTTATAATTTAACTGTTCTGAAGTGCTGGTGCATAATTAACATAATATAGACTATAAGTATATCGATATGGTCTACTTTAATGGTAATTTCTGTAGACTAGAGCTGTCTAGCTGATTAGTCGATCGACAGAAAATTAATACTCAACTGTTTTTATAATCAATCGTAATTTTTCAAGCAAAAATGCCAAAAATGTAAGTTTTAGCTTCTCAAATGTGCTTAGCTGCTTTCCATTGTCTTAACATTATAGTAAAATGAATATCTTTGGGTTTTAGACTTGGTTGAACAAAACAGGACATGTAATGACATTAGCCTGGGTTCTAGGAAATTGTGATGTGCATTTTTCACAGGTTTTTAAAAAAATGTTTTATAGACCAAATGATTGATCAATTAATTGAAAAATAACTGTCAGGTTAATCGATTATGAAAATAATCATTTGTTGCAGCCCTACTGTAGACCAGCTCTTTACTCTGGCTAGATTGTTTGGGTTTGTTTGTTTGATTCATTTCAATTTCTTGCACACACTAAATATTAAAATATTTAATAAGGCTATCCATGTAAAGGTCAACCATGAGAAAATGTTAGGGTTTATATTATCCCTAATACGGTTTACTTAAGTCTTCTCTCATTTTAATTTGATCTAGAAACTTGTTGTTGACTTTACAAACTAGAAAGCTTTGTTTGATGAAATCACAAACTAAAGTCTAGTTCTGTTTTCAAGTAACATGTTAACATGTAACCGCTATTTTGTGGGAACCTTCGTCCATAGTAGGGGCCATAGAATAAATGATCGACATGTTGAACAAAGTTGATGATCAAAAAATGATCAATTTTACTTTGATTCATGTAACTGTTGTATTAATATAACAGCAACATCATACTAACAATAATATAGCACTATATTAACATTGTTAGGTTAACTCTTAGAGGAAACTGCCTGTTTTGATTTGATTGAAATAAAATTGACCAGTTGTTAGTTGCATTCCGCCTCCTAGGATGAATCAGCTAAGCTGTTTTGCAATAATATCAATGGTGGCTGTGAAAATCTTATGAAATTGGCAGCTAATATGTAAATTGTACTCACAGTGCAGGCAGAGCGTTTGAAGCCTACCAGTGTTCTGTTATCAGATGCTGAGCTGTGCTGATGCAGTGCACTCTCTCTTCTGTTAGTCTCAACTCTGACATGACAGTTTTGCCTGATCGCAATGTGAATAAGATCATTTTCAGCAATTGCAGTGTTGACCTGACTTTAAATAATGTTTAAATGCTTTGGAGTTTGACCTGATTGAACAATTGTGGTGTTGGTATGGAAGAAAATGGGTGTACACTGTGCTTCACAGCTGTTACATTACACTTCTCATCAGTAAATGGGTAAATAGTTCCTAGTTATGTCTGTCAAAGCTCATTTCGATTGAGATTGCATTTCTGACTGTTTATTGTGCTTACACTGTTTAACAGTGTAAGTGCTTTGCAGGCTGGCCTACTTGTAAGATGTAGTATGGTTCCTTAATGTGTGCCACAGCTGTTAATAAAGGTCTTTGTCCGTCCAAGTTAGCCGGCCCTATAAAGACCAGCCGCACCGCTCAAACGTTACACCTGAAGTAAAATGGCAGTCTTAACTAATTTAATCTCACATCTCTGTGTATTATCCTTATTTACTTTTAGACAAGTGAAAACATGTAGAAGCTAGTGGTCTGAGGCATATTTCTCTTGTTTCAGTACTATTCTGTTACTATTCAGTACTACCTACGCCAGTATTCTCAGGTTCAGCAGTTGATATCTCAGGGTTTTTCTTGCTCAACATGAAGCTAAGGTGGTAGCTAATAAGGTACAGGTGGTACTACGGCACTCAGGAAGGTGTTTCTTACCTTGATTCTGTGTTTTTGAGAGTGTGAGGTTCACCTACACACTAATAAGGGTCCTCACAACAGCTTCACACTGACACACTTTAGCAGTATTTGTCACAGATTGAGATTTTTTTTATGGTGGTTGAACACAGAAGGGGAACTGGGAAAGTCAAACATCCAGGCTTAACACCTAAGGTTGACTGCAAAACTGAATTGCAATCACACGCTAACTTTCTACTAGGTAGGTTTTTCTTCCAATCAGCATGACAGCAAATAAATGTATCATTCTGTCAGACTTTTCAATTTCCACATTCAACTGCATTTTCAAAAAGTATTTGTATTACTTTTCACAGAAAAAA
The DNA here is from genome assembly GCF_020085105.1 of Siniperca chuatsi. Taxonomy (NCBI): domain Eukaryota; kingdom Metazoa; phylum Chordata; class Actinopteri; order Centrarchiformes; family Sinipercidae; genus Siniperca; species Siniperca chuatsi. The sequence goes on along the minus strand of NC_058050.1, from coordinate 5,935,572 downwards.
GCACATTCAGTTAAACCTGAGAACTGTGAACCACAGACAAGATACTTGTGTCATGATACAATTATATGGCGAGATGAGTAAGAGATAATGATAATAATTATACATTTTATTTAGAGAGCGCTTTTCAGGGTACACAGACACTTTACATAAGTTAAAATGGTCATAGAAAGCAGCACACTAAAACATAACACAACATTAATTAACACACTTAAAAGCAGTTCTGAAAAGGTGAGTTTTGAGTAGTGATTTGAACATGGACAGATCATGGAGAACACAGAACATGGTGCAGTCACAGATGTGTTTGGGGAGAGAGTTCCAGAAGGAGGGGGCATCTATGGAGAAGGCTCTGTCGCTCCAGGTCTGGTGCTTGGTCTTAAGTGGTGGAGACAGGAGGTTAGCATCAGAGGAGCAGAGTGAGAAGGAGTGTGGTGGTGGAGCAGTTTGGTGAGGTAGGAGGTGGCCTGGTTATGGAGGGCTTTATGAGTGAGGAGAACGACTTTGAATTGGATTCGTTGTGAAACGGGGCTAGTGGAGGTTGTAGAGGACAGGGGTGATGTGATCATAGGAGTAGGAATGGGTGAGCAGGTGATCAGCAGAGTTCTGGATATTAGTTTATTTAGGACTTTGGATGATGTGCCATAAAGAATGCTGTTGTAGAAGTCAGTTCTGGATGTGATGAAAGCATGGATTAAAGTTTTGGCATCAGAGAAGGAGAGCGATGGGAGTGATGGGTGGAGATGAGCTATGTTTTTTAGTTGAAAAAAGGCAGTTCTGGTGATTTGATTGACGTGGTATTAAAAATAACTTGGAGGTTGCGGATGTATGTGGAGGGAGACAGGCTGGAGTTACCGATGGTGAGGCAGAAGTTATGAATGGTTTGCCCGTTTTTGGGTATCCGGGAGTTGGTGACGAACTGCCAAGATGGCGACGGCCGGCGCTGCCCACTTTGAGCTTCCAAACGGATTTTCAGAAACATCCATGTTCGATACAGTCTATGCTCATAACCCCAGGATGGCCTTGGAGAAGATTATTTGATATATCGGTGTTTGCACTGTAGGCAGAGAGGTTTCGTATCTTATATATCCAGTAGTGTAGACAATCTTTAGGTATGGTATGTTATGGGCCAAACAGCCATTTTTAAAGGAGTTTGTTGTTGGTTTTTTGTTTTGCTACTGAAATGATACATGAGGTTACATCTTTGCAATGTAATGTCAGAGGAGACCAGGTGAGCACTGTTCTGACAAGAATCTATCTTGTCTCATTCAATATGAAGTAGGCCCATCACACTGATTTGGGAAATGATGTGCTCACCATGAAATGAGAAATGGTTCTGGTAATGATTCAAAATGTCATTGTGCTTGGCTTGCTGGTTGACATTTCCCTTAAGGTCCCATTACATTTTTTTTCATTTTTTTTGTCACACAAGCCATAAAAATCTTAGGGAACCAGATGTAGAGGGTAACATGGGGTTAAAGCTGGCTCGCAGAACAAATAAGCAAGTTGCACACAGTGGTAGAAGAGGAAGTCCATTATCTTTCTTTTCATTGCTGATATCTGCAGGCCAATCATCACTGATGATTTTCAAAGACCTTCATTCACCAGCAGTTTATTGGTAACAACCAATCATCCTTTCCACCGGCTATGGACTGATTGCTGTATGTTGCCTTATTTCCTCTTCTCTATCTAGTATTTAAAGGAAATTAACATTTTTGTGAAGAGTAGGAGCGACCCGTTTGTGTCTGGGTGAATTCCATCCATTGACCAGCATGCCCTCATAATAACATGGCTTTGGTATCAGAGAAGGTATTCAGTATGCTTCTTTAGACATAGGGCTTAGTCTGCAACTTAATAAAGCATCAACACTGTGTAAAGATACTTATTAATATTATTGAATTAACAAATTAATTTATTGTAACTGTGGTTAATGGCTCAATCAATATTCGAGAACATGAGAGGCTTTCTCCCAAAGCCTAGAGCCAAAAAACTAAAAGCTGATGATGTAAATCCTGGAACAGCTCCATAGAGAACAGTTTGGTGGATAATGGTGGTGAACAATTAACTCAGGTGTACTCAGGTGATCACCTAAGGTGATTTTTCTCTGGTTAATAGTATATTTTCCTTGTTTTCAGAACTGAAATACTGCCAAGGAAAAGCTCATTTGAGTTTAAATTTCAAGGAAACATTTCATGGTCTCAGCACTTTCAGTGAAGTCTTTGGTTTCTAGCTTTGGGAAATAGTTATTCATACTGAGAAATTGGACTTTTCTGGACCATATGGACAACACATTCAGTGTCTTTTAACCGCTCATGCTAATTTTGTTGCATGTTCATGTCACTTGTGCGTATCCACCCACAATTGTTATGCAATAGAGTATGTGGTCCTAAGAGGTCAGATAATCCAGTGACTGAAGGCAGCTGTACTTTTGAGGCTGTACCAAGGCCTAACGACTGATTAGTTCATTTGTAAGTTACATTACATCAGCCAAAGCGCTCAAATTTACAAACACATGGTCTGAATACTGACAGGACATCATTTTTTGACAAATATACAATATGTTAATAAACAAATACAACCAGTGTAAATAATAAAGGTAAGAAATAAAATAATAGAAAACCAGTTAACAAACGAAAACCACATAACTTCAAAAACTGAGGGGAATGGATCTTAAATTGAGGTTCCTTTTTTGATGTCAGCTCGCGTTGAACTCACTGATATCTGTAGTCACAACCACAATGTTCCAGAAATAGACATTTGTTGAGGAAATGGTAGAGCTTTGAAAGTTTGCTCCCAGGATAGTCACCCTCTTCACACTTCATTTGACCATCGACTGATATCATATGGTACAGAACAGAAGCAGCTGGGCCTTTACCAGGTTTAAACTCCTGTGGGACTTGACGGCAGTGCAGCTAGAGAACAAATAGTCTCCCATATGCTAATATTAACGAGCTCTTTACTGGAATATTGGTTAGGCTTTAGAATATTGAATGTTGAATACATACAGTGTGTATTATGTACAGTTTATTTATAAGGTCCTATTGTTCTTAAACTAAAATAATTAGGATTTTAAGTATTTTCACATATACATATTCAAATTAAAATTAATCTCGAGAGGTCTCACTGCATCCACAAGGTGGAAGAAAGATTCTGGTAATGTCCTTGGCCTTGATACCTTCATTATATTACGTTTTGCAGGATTTTTTGTGGTTGTAAGTTAGTGGTGTTACCATGGTTGCAGTGTGTGCAAAGTGAGTGTCATAACCATTTTTGAAAAGTTTACAAAACAGAATGACCTTTTGGGACCAGCACAACATTCTCATCATTTAACACATTTAATAATTCATCCCTAATACTCAAACTCATAGAGAACATGGGATTTAAGCACAATATGCTCAAAGTATTTGAGCTACATTGTAACGTTCCTTCATATGTGGATAGTAGTAATTATAGTGGAGATGGAACAATACTGTATATGTTGTATTTTTGTTTTCCTTTAGCTTACTTAAAGACCCTGACTGAATAAACCATACGCCTCTGTTAAGAGTTTTACTTTTTCAAACAAAATAAAAGGAAATTTAATCATTTGGTTTTTTTATGCTATACCAAACACCTACTTAAGCATGACCCCAAATCTGTGATGTGTACTTTTGAAGAATTTAAGATCACATACCGTGACACATTGTAGTATGTATGTAACTTTATTTTGACACAAGTACAAGTGGAAACAATGATATACTATATGAGAAGCTTGACATATTATGACTGGAGAGACAATAAGTGATAAAGTTCATCCAGTCGTAGAAAGGAGTGAAGAGAATTTATGCAACATATAAAGTCTGGACTTGCACGGTAGGCAGCCAGGACTGACCATCTACTGGTACATGTCCATGTGCTGGGTATAATGCAAACTCCACTTTATAATAGGCCATTATATCTAGGCATCTAAGTGCTTGTCTTATTGTCAAGTTAAAGCCATGGATTTACCCAACCATCAGTATGTTTAAAAAATACCTCCTCGGAGAGAAACTTAAATCATGATATAATACTCTATAACTCACAATCAAATATGCTGCGGTTTCTTTCTTTCTAAAGTAAGTTTTAAAGGATTACTGTATAAGAACCTCTTCAGGCTAACTGATTTCTAGTGGCGACCAGCTTCGTAAGTCCTTTTGTTATTTACCCTTGGTTGGACTATTAGTTCTAAAAAAAGGTACATATCCCACTGTTAGAGCTGTGGGATATGCATGAGCTTCTTAGGTAACCATGCTGTTGCTCAGCTTGCTCGGTAGGTAGTGGAGGAGACTTTAATGCAGTCTGGGGTCTAATCCAGAGTTAGAAAATGATTCAGCATCTGACTCTTGATATCAGGACTGAGTGTTTACATTGTGCCACAGGATACATCTGATAGATTCTTTCCAGCTCCAAAAAGAATATGTGCAGGATGTCGAAATTGAACTTGTAGTTTTATAACATAGATGTTGTATGTAATAATTTAGCATTGAATAGGAGTGTTCATAAACATAATTTGTGCCTGTACAATTGAAACAATAGAGATGTATTTTAAGCTAACAAAAGGTCCACATTTGTACCAGTCGGGTTGCCGTATTGCATTTGTATTCTGATGAAATACTGCTCATTGAATAGATTTACGTTATTGTGAATAGAAGCCAGTGCTGGTCTGGAGCTGAAAGTTGATTTATGCTGCAATGTGATTCACATTGTTTGTTGTTGGGGATGTAGGTAGAACAGTGGAGCAGAGAGTAATGGGTCCTCTGTCATGTCCTCAGTTGTACAGACCGTTCATAACTGCTCACTGAGCCAGAAAAAAATGTGGATTCAGTCCATTGGGGGATTCAGATTCCTATGGGATCTGTGAGCAGTTGGATATACTCTGTCTTACTTGTTCACTTGCTTTCTCATTGTCTCTTCCTGTGTTTGCCTCTCTCTGACTCACTCTCTGTCTCCTTTACTCACTTATTCAGCACACACTCTCAAACACAAACTGAAACGGTATGTAAAGGCATAAAAGTTATTTCCCCTGTAAGGATGAACCTGATGGGATTAGCCTTGTTATTATCTCTTTATTATGAAACAGCATGAAAACATCCAATATCCTTTTTATGTTCTACTGACTTGCTTTCAAAATGTACCAGGGGTTTTCTTCTCTGAACATAATTTAAAAAGAAAAATAAACTTGGTAATGTATAATGAGCACTGTTAAGCCACAGTTATGCAAACATTTCTTTCAACAATGAAAGGACGACTTTAACCTTGATTCCCCTGATATTGTTAAAAAATAAAGGTTTCAAAGAAGTGATGAGTAACGGCATTGCAGGGCAGTGTGTTTTGGATGTTTACCACCGAAAACACAGTGTTCTCTTTAGTGACAGTACTGATTAACACAAAATTATGGTTACACATCAAGTAGGGTTTGGACAATGTTGTTGATCAATACCAGTGACTCAGCATGTACTTACTGGTGCTGTAATTTATGGCTTATGAAATGTACTTTCCAGCTCACTCTTTTATAACAAACACTCTGCCCTGTGGAATTTTAATACACACCCAATCAAACTATACAGGTGACTTGATGATCACCAGTAAAGGTCCATAAATGCTTAAAAGGCCTATTTTTGCTAAAACACAGCAATTTTGACCTTTTATAGGAAAGATCAAGGTCTTAATTGAGGCTGTGCTGCTGACATTACTTGGACATTTTAGGTATTCCCATTTAAAGCTTGTTTTTGTGCTGTGCTTTGGCCTGGCTAACAAAAAATCTTGATCATAGTTCACTTTGAAGATAATTTATTGTTAAACTTCAAGATACAGAGATTAGCAAAGATGATAAGTGATGTTTTTGTCTAGAAGATTATGTCCCTTTTTTATAAAAGCAAATATCTGATAGAACTATAAATAGACAATCGGATGATGGTGATCTTGTCTTTTTAAGTACCATTTAAGGAATAATAAAACTATTGCAAAAGAATACACCCTTGGCCATCTGACTTTCACCAGAGGCAGAAAAGGGAATGTTGAAACAGTCTCCTCAGGAAATAACAAATGCTAAGACAGAGATGGGTGTGTGCAGTATTGTTTTCTAGTTTTGGTAACGGAAGCAGAGGAAAATCCTGAGGAGAATGCCTGACATGGCCGTCCTGGCAATACAGCAGGAAACAGAAAGATTTCAATAAGATGTGACTTTAACTAAGGTTAAAGTCACATCTTAAGGTTAACATGAAGACAACATGTCCACATTCTTGCCCAAATATAAGGATTACCTGCAGTCATGCATTTAGGTTTTAAGCTCCCCTTTTTATATAATGAACTCTCCTTAAGTAGCAGACTGTGTAAAATAATGTGATTATTATGTTTACATTTTACTTGACATGGTCCATACATGGAGAGGTGTAAGATTCTACCAATCAGAGTAAATATCCCAGTCTGTGTTTTTTGCAATACTTCAACACACAGATGAAAAATTTGAAAAATCATTGCATAATATTATGTGGCCTTCTGTAATTTCAGAATTGCCCACTGACAGGCTTCCCTGGATCTGTTTGATAAGATGTTTATTATTTAATTGGCTGAATTAGAGATGTTTTTCATTTTGGGGAGGACTTTGTTTAAGCTTCCTTGGCTTCTGTCCTCCTCTGTACATGTCTCTTTAGTTTTATTATTGTATGTCATCTACTATGATGTCTTAATTCAGCAAACAAACAATCTGACTGAGACTGTGCTGTCAGCAGCAGGCTGCACTGTGGGTCAGTATCCATTCCTTTTGCTTCATCTTGTCCAATTACAAACAAAATATATACATGATGTTGCACAGCTAATCCCTGTGTATCTCTTAACAGCAGTTACTGAGCCATGGTAGTGTGGTGAGACAATAGGGAAACCAGTAAGCAGACAGACAGTAGACAAAAATGAGTGATTATGATGAAACTGCTTAAAAAATACAAAACTGATGATCCTGTGAAAAATGACAGCTACACTGTTGAATGACTGCTTAATATTGTCAGCTGAATTGGTGAAGCAACAGAGGAAGATGTGCGAAAGCTCCTATATGCATTTACAGACATGTAGATATAGACACACGTAAATCATACGTGTAACCCATCAATCCTGTTTTTAAATCAGATTTTGTGACTTTGCCCATCTTTCCTTGACACAGTACTGATTCTTTTAGTATGTGAGGTATTCATGTCTCAGTTTGATTGCATTGCAAGATGCTGTGCAGGCTTTGAGCATTTCATTAAACCCCAAAGTAAAATTTAGATCAAGGGTTTCTGCTGGAGTACAGCCTAAGAAATTCTTAACTTGGCAACATCATATAGTTGACAAAATGATGCATTCCTTTTGTATAAAGTGGTACCATTAAGCCGCCACATGATTAACGCGGGTTTGGGTTTGGCTGGTGCTAAATTTGTGAAATGAGTTTGAATAATCCAAAATATAAAATGATGTCCTTGTGCTGAAGGAACCTGCTGCAGCGGAAAGAGCAGGGTTCATTGAACATGTCGGGAATGTGGCTGCTGTAGATGACTGAATTTGTGTGGGTGATACTCTCCTGAGGGAGATTTCCTGTTGTATCTCCATAATATACAGTGACAGGTACCTTAAGTCACCCAACAAAGTTGCTGCTGTGATTCTGCTCAGCAAATGTTCAGAGGGAACAAAGAGGAACCAGGAAGGAAGGACAGGACATGACATGACCAGCAAACAGTATATCACAGCAGGCAGCATGTTGTGTTCTGTTGTATTGTTCTGTAAGATGGATATAAATTTGGTATTTATGTTGAAAACTTGAAGGCAGAATATTTAATCCTGAATACTACTGTAAAAGACATTTGTCAGACTTAAAATATTGAAGTGAAATAGGTATTTTGCTGGAGGCAAAAGGGGGAATGCCTTTATTCAGATTGTATTCCATTTGCGCAGAAATTTGGTTAAAAAAATGTTGTGGTGACCAGGGTCTGTCATTGACTAAAACAAACAAGTGTCCTTGTTCCCTCTATACACATGCAACGCATTGGCTGGCCTGTGTATGAGTATGGCAGTAAAGTAATCCCAAGGTTTTGTTTCTCCTTAGCCAAAGTGTTATGCAGTGGTGGAAGAAGTATTGGGATCTTCTACTAAAGTATCAGTACTACAATGATAAAAGACTCCATTACAAATGATTCATTTTAAACAAACGTATCTACTGTTTGGTAAATTTATAACTTCATTTTTCATAAACTAATTTTTTTTCCAGAATAGAAGAATAAAATAGCATAAATTGTAAATACTTAAGTAAAGTACAGTAGTTGGGTGAATGTACATAGTTTCTTTCCACCACTGGTGTTTTGTGTTTGAACAAAAACTGTTTTCTTTTTGAGCCAAGGTTGGTCTTATGTTTCTTTCTCTTCAGCTGTGAAAGATTGCAGATAACGTGCATCAAACATTACTCTTTTTAGACTTGATTGATTTGTTTAGCTAAAGATGAGAAGCAAAGCACTTTTGGGCAAAACCCTTCGATCTGTTACCTTTTTTAAAAAGCAAGAAAACCATGCCTCTATACAGCTGAACAAATATGCATTACATTCCTATAAGTTAAAATATAAAAACGAGGTTTCAAGGTTTTCACTTTGTTTTTATTGTTTAAAGTGTTTGTCTTCATTTGGCTTATCATTCAGTATCCTTGGAAGATTTTTTTTTATTTATCCACTATGTTCTGTTTCTCTGCAGGATGGCTCAAGACAGCGTAAAGAAAGAAAAAAGACTGTATCATTCAGCAGCATGCCCACTGAAAAGAAAATTAGCAGTGCAAGTGACTGCATCAGTGCAATGGTGGATGGCTCTGAGCTGAAGAAAGTGAGATCCAATTCCCGCATTTACCACCGCTACTTTCTCCTTGATGCCGACATGCAGTCTTTGAGATGGGAGCCCTCAAAGAAGGAATCAGAAAAGGCCAAAATTGATGTAAAATCCATCAAGGAGGTTCGGACAGGGAAAAACACAGACACTTTTAGAACTAATGGAACCTATGATCAGATATCAGAGGACTGTGCTTTCTCAATCATCTTTGGGGAGAACTATGAGTCCCTGGACTTGGTGGCAAACACTGCAGATGTAGCCAACATATGGGTGACAGGGCTGAGGTACCTGATCTCCTATGGGAAACATACCTTGAATATGATAGAGAGCAGTCAGAACAACATGCGCTCGTCTTGGCTAGGTGAACTTTTTGATGAGGCAGACAGTAACAGCAGCAAACAAATAACAATATGTGCTGCTGTACAGCTAGTCAAAAAGTTGAACCCTGGACTTAAAAATGTGAAAATAGAACAGAAGTTCAAGGAGCTTCACAAAGCTAAGGACAAAGCAGGTTCCGATGTGACAAAAGATGAGTTCATTGAGGTCTTTCATGATCTTTGCACCAGACCAGAAATTTATTTTCTCTTTGTTCAGTTCTCCAGTAACAAAGAATTTCTGGATACCAAGGACTTAATGATATTTCTGGAGGCAGAGCAGGGTATGGCACAAGTCAGTGAAGACACTAGCTTAGAGGTCATTCAGAAATATGAACCATCTAAAGAGGGCCAGCTCAAGGGTTGGCTTTCTCTTGATGGGTTCACCAACTATCTTATGTCTCCAGAGTGCCATATATTTGACCCGGAACAAAAAACAGTATGCCAAGACATGAACCAGCCCTTGTCCCACTATTACATCAATGCATCCCACAACACATATCTGATAGAAGATCAGTTCAGAGGTCCCTCTGATGTGACCGGGTATATCCGTGCCCTCAAGATGGGCTGCCGCAGTGTAGAGCTGGATGTGTGGGATGGGCCTGATAATGAACCTGTTATTTACACTGGTCACACGATGACATCGCAGATTGTTTTTCGCAGCGTCATTGATGTCGTCAACAAGTATGCCTTCGTTGCATCCGAGTTTCCACTGCTGCTGTGTTTAGAAAACCATTGCTCCTTAAAGCAGCAGAGAGTCATGTTTCAGCACCTAAAGAAGATCCTTGGAGACAAGATCCACCTAGATCATCCAAAACCTGAGGACTGCTACCTCCCCTCTCCCTCTGAACTGAAGGGAAAGATCCTGCTAAAGGGTAAGAAACTGAGCACGAACTGCACTGCTTCAGAAGGTGAGGTGACAGATGAGGACGAGGGGGCAGAGATGTCTCAAAGGATGAGCATTGAGTCTGCGGAACAACAGACTATCGCATCCAAGAAGTTTCAGCTGTCGAAGGACCTCTCTGATCTGGTGACCATGTGTAAGTCTGTGGAGTTCAAAGACTTCCCAACATCTTTCCATAGCCAGAAGCACTGGGAACTCTGCTCTTTCAATGAGGTCTTTGCAAGTCGCTGCGCCAGTGACTTCCCAGGTGACTTTGTGAACTACAACAAAAAGTTCCTAGCGCGAGTCTACCCTAGCCCCATGCGGATTGACTCCAGCAACATGAATCCACAAGATTTCTGGAAGTGTGGTTGCCAGATTGTGGCAATGAACTACCAGACTCCTGGCCTGATGATGGATTTAAACATCGGCTGGTTCCGTCAGAATGGGAATTGCGGCTATGTGCTACGTCCAGCGATCATGAGGGAGCAGGTTTCATATTTTAGTGCCAACACTAAAGATTCAGTGCCTGGTGTGTCTCCGCAGCTCTTACACATCAAGATCATCAGTGGACAAAACTTCCCAAAACCCAAAGGGTCAGGTGCCAAAGGAGACGTAGTAGACCCCTATGTGTATGTGGAAATACACGGCATTCCTGCTGACTGTGCTGAACAAAGGACTAAAACGGTCAACCAGAATGGGGACAACCCTCTGTTTGATGAGAGCTTTGAGTTTCAGATAAATCTCCCCGAGCTTGCAATGGTGCGCTTTGTGGTGCTAGACGACGACTATATTGGCGATGAATTTATCGGCCAATATACAATCCCCGTTGATTGTCTCCAGCCAGGATTTCGCCATGTACCGCTACAATCTCTGACAGGGGAGGTTCTGCCACATACCTTGTTGTTTGTTCATGTGGCCATAACCAATCGAAGAGGAGGTGGCAAACCACACAAAAGGGGACTGTCTGTACGAAAGGGCAAGAGGAGTAGAGAGTATGCCAGCATGAGAGTACTATTGATCAAGGCTTTGGATGATGTCTTCAAAACAGCCATGCTGCCACTGAGGGAGGCAACAGACCTCAGAGAAAACATGCAGGTAAGACATTTAAATGAAACTCCATTAAATGCTTATTCTATTCACTAGTATCCACAGCCTCTGATGTGTGCACTACTGAGCCAACAATAACATCATGGATATATGTGGTAACTGCATGATTCTTTCTTCCATCTTCCAGCATGGGAATGTTTTCTTATGAAAGGGAAGACTGAAGAAAGTGTAACCCCAAGTCAAGTATAGATTATAACTAGATTTACTACAAAGACTCTTGAGCATCTAAAAAAGGTTCCCACTATGGAAAGAGAAACGCAAAACCACCAGGCTTGACTGAATTAGATTTGATCTAATCCTTATGTGTTGCAGAATTGTCAAAACAGGGGTACAAGTTGAGAAACACTGTGATGAGATTCCTGTTTGAATGGTAGATATTCACAATTTCTAATGTGTAAATTGGAAAAAGTAACAATCTCATTGGAATCATGACTTTTTTTATGATGTTAAAATCACTGCAGCTACAACATATGATGAACATGGCCTTTAGTAAACTGTTAACATGTTTGAAGCAACACACTTGCTGTTTTTAATTGCTCCCAATCCAGACAAATCCAGTATAATCCTGAACCTTTTATTTTTTTTTTCTGATATTGAGCAAGCTTTGCCACCACAGGGATCATGAAAATGTAATTTAGTCTTTTTCATGTCCACGTTTACAGCATATTTGTGGTCTTCAGTCCTCATTTGGTCTCTGTAAAGAAACATATGACATTTTATGAGAAATGCTGTACTGCAGTGTCATAACACTTTGTGGTTGGTCTCATGTTGTGTTTCTTCAGGCATTGTATTAGGATTTATTTTGGTAGCCCTGTTTATATTGCAGTCATTGTGTGATAACAAGCCACTGGCCTTGAGACTATAACACATCTTGGCTGCCCTGTCACAGTTTGTCCCTCCGGTTGTTTATGTAGGGTTTAAATTTGGCCTTTCACAGGAAGGTTAGGATTTGTGTGTGTGTGTGTATTTGTTCCATTTCCATTTATTACTGGTGTCAGTCCAAAAGGATTGAGTGTTTATGAGGAGCTAACAAGTGCCAAAATAAAAGTTCTCACAGGTAATGAGTGAGCTTCTAGGCACTTTGTCTGAGAGGGTGCTACTCTATGGTTTGTGGTTATATATTTAATGTAGATCAATGCCAGATTTTAGCAACATGGAATAGTGGAAAAGTTCCTTTCTTTTCAGACTTTTAATAATGGTTA